>NW_021319667.1:97728-143967 GCF_001605985.2 Dendrobium catenatum | reverse complement strand
TTACTATGAACTCAGAACTTAGGAATTTGGTATCCAAAGTTTAGCTCTTTATTTGAAATTATTAGTTATTCAGACTCTGATTTTGCAAGCTATAGGGTGGATAGGAAAAGCACTTTTGGAACATGTCAATTCATTGGAAATTCATTAGTTTCATGGTCTAGTAGAAAACAAAATTCAGTGGCCCTATCTACTATAGAAGCAGAATATATTGCACTAGGAAGTTGTGTAGCACAAGTACTTTGGTTAAAATAATAGTGATTGATTTAGGATTAACTATAGGCACTATACAAATTTATTGTGATAATAATAGTGCTATCTGCATTTCAAAAAATCCTATTTAACATTCAAGAACCAAACACATTGACATAAGATATCATTTCATAAGGGATCATGTATCCAAGGGAGAAATTGAACTTACCCATGTTTCAACAGAAAATCAACTTGCAGACATTTTTACAAAATCTTTAGCCTTTGATACTTTTAGTACATTTAGAACTAGGCTTGGAGTGATTGATTTAAATGCTTAGATAAAAATGTTTTCTGCAATATTGATATTTTTTGTTTTGTGTTCATTGTATTTTTTAGTTTGTTTTTGTGATATTTTCTTCTTCAAAGTCTGTGTTTAAGTAGTGTCTTGTTTGTTTTTATTTGTTTTTTTTGTTTTTGAGTGTTAAAATGAAAATTTTTGGTCATCATCGTCCGGGACAAAATTTTTTCGTACGGGACGATTTGTGTAGTGTGTAACCGTGTGCATAAGTTAATCAGTTTTAAAACTATATTTTCGTCTGTACGATCGTATATCGTCTAGGATGAATTTTTTTTTACGTCAGGACGAATGCATAATACAGTTGAATGGATAAGGTCATTTTTATAATGATATTCATCCGTATGAACCTTTGGTTCGTCCAGATGAACTGACGTCGGTTCATGGCGGGGGATGGTTTTCAACTGCCATTTAAACGAATTAAATTTCTGATCATTCGGACAAACATGTGTTCGTCTGTACGATCGTTTTGGTCAAAAGCCTATACGAAAGGACGCTTCGTAAATTGTGTGTTTACGAAAAGCCGTTATTTTTTAAACTCATTCGTTCGTCCATACGAAATATTTTCGTACGGGACGAATCGAATTCGTACGAGATGAATACAATTTTCGTCTGGTACGAATAGTCATTTTTCTTTAAATAGACGACAATTTTTACTGAACAGTCACTTTCACACATCTCTTTCCAACCTTTCTTCTCTTCAGATCTTTCAATGGCAAGTTCTAGCAAGCGCCAAAAGTCCTTTGCTAAGGGTCCACCAAGAAATGCATCTGAAAACTTCCTTTCTAGAGCCAATGAAGAACCCTGTGCTAGGTTTGTCTCTGTGAAAATCACCCCATCTAGAGTTCTCCTACAGGATCAATTAACTTTTAAGATAATGCACTTGTTTGCCTCTACTCAATTTGGTTTAATCCTCACTTTAGTACACTTCTATAATAAAGAAACCTTTCACTATTTTTTGGCAAACATGTCATTCAACTCCGACCATTCTGTCATCAGTTCTTTTGTTTTCAAAAAAAAAAAATTGACTTTGGTATCTTCCTAAACTTAAGGACAAGAAAGAAGAGGGAGACAAGCACTTATAGACATTCCATAAGCTGAATCCTCCACTATTCAAAAGAGCTGTTGGACCCAAGGCTACAGAAGAATGGTTATCAAGGATAAAAAAGATCTTCAATAACATGCAATGTTCATTGATTAGGAAGGTACCATTAACTATGCTCATATTTATAAGAGAGCCAGAGAGATGGAGGGTTGGACAGTATATAGAGAAATGTTATGAGAAGATGAATGTTGGGATCACTTGGGATGAATTCACTATAGTGTTCAGAATAGGGTTTATACCTCCTTAGCCTGATGACAGATGTAGGAAGCATTTATAAAGTTGGAGCAGGGAAGCAAGACAGTGATGAAGTATAAAGTTAAATTTACTATATTATCTAGGCTAGTATGCTCCTCACTTCATCACTACTGTTAAGATAAGTGATAAATATTTCTACAAGGGTTGAATAGGAAGCATAGACATCTACTAGTGCCTTTATGTATTCAAAAGTTTTTAGAGTTGGTAGAAAAGACTAGATTGATAAATACTAATTTATTAACACTGATATTTAGAGGAGCTAAACCACAGGGAGAGACAGCGATAATATATATATATATATATATATATATATAAAATATATATATTTAGTAATTTAAGATGACCTATGTCTAAAGAATATATCAATAACTATAGTGAATGTGTTCATTATGGAATAAAACATTCAACATAATGCTACCTATTGACTAGGTGATGTTTTTGATCTAGACGTTAAGGGCACAAAATAGAAAATTGTCCTTAGTGAGGAAGGACTAATTCGAGTACAGGACAATCCAAATATACCGAGGGATAGAGGATTATAGGTTCAAGAGCATATAATGAAAGATCATTGAATGTGGCTAATGATAGAGTTATCATAAGTAGTTAGAGAGTGTTTACTGCACTAGTACCGACTGCACATACTCAGTGATGCCATATTACTATAATGTGTAGTTTATGGAAGACCAATAATAACCTTAAAGTTTTTATGATAAGAAGTTTATTTTAAATGATTGCATGATATAACATATCGAGTATATGTGAATCATATGTGATGGAATAAATTACATTATTGTATGATGAAGAATGATAACTAATTAGATGTAAATCCTTTGATGAGTTTTGATTTGATTTATGTTGATATATATTTATTTTATATTGAATTTATGCCCGAATCCTGAAGGGAAATGCCGGGGATGACATGCTTTTAGATGGGTAGATTATTATAACTCATTTTTTACTCAGTGACATAATTTTTTTTAAGAATCATTATAAGTCTAAATTATAAACCATCTTCTCTATAACATAGATATTATCATACTCAAGTTATAATATTTTTTCCTAATTTTTGGGCTTTGGTATAATTCCTTAAGAAATTGACACCTATCGATATAAGTGCGGGTTTTGGGATCATCATGTATTCGTTATGTAAATTGATTTTAGCAAACTTTTTTTGGCAAGTTAGGATATTTTATGAATATTTTTTATAATTTCCATAACTCTTGATTTAAAATTATGAAAGAATTAAATAAGATTTTATGTAAAAAATTGATTAATTCATACAATAACATTTATATCCTTGAATTAGTCTATTATAAATATCTATATCCACTAACCTTGCATGGTCATGTGGAATATCACCCGATAAAATAAAAGTTATCATTTTTGTACTATTTCTGCTGATTAAATAACTAATATTTTTACTATAAATGTACTAGTAATACTAGTAATGGAAATGAATATGGGTATGTGGTTGAGTAATTGTTGGTCACTATTACTATTATAATAATCTGATAATATTTTATATATGGTGAAAAAAAAGTAAAGACTAGTTAATCACTAACGTTGATTGGGGAATGATTGGCCTATAAAGGATGGTAGGTTGATGGGATTTTCTTTAATTATTGTAGTTAGGTGTTATCCCTATTGATTTATGTGATTCACTAATTAGGAGTTTTATGAAGATGATTACTATGCCAAAAGGAAAAGAGGGATGACTCTAACTCCAGCTAAAACTATACATCAATGAAATACATGTTGGTCTTAGTTGATCTTTATATGTTTAGCCTTCTACCTTCAAAAATACCCACATTCCTACATGGATTTCCTAATAAAAAATACATATATAAAAAGAAAATTTCATAAACTCCCTATAAAAAAGAGATTAGAATAATTATGATCATATCTAGACTTAGTCCTTATGGAAACATCTCCAAAAGCTTAGCAATCAATGCAATACTTATTAGAGAGTATGTTATAAATATTATGATACTTTATTAATTCATTGAAAATGTGACAACAAAAAAAAAATATCTCTATAAAAATTCTAACCACTTAAGGGAAATCACCCACGGATCAATCCACAAAAAGAAATAAAACAGGCATAAACAATCTAAACCATAAATACAACTTCACATCATCATAAGTGTAAAGTGAAAAATAAAGAAATTAAAAAAAATTATCCAAGCTACACCCTACCCTACGATTTCTATAAAAAATTTTCATGTCCAGCACCTAAGTGTGTGTAAAGTTAGTGTTATCTAAGAACCATAATTTAGGTGAAGGATTCAAGTTACAATGTTGAGTTCATATTATTCAATTTATTAACTAAGGTATTTCTCTTTAAGTGATTAGTCATTTAGGGTTGATTAATTATAGCTTAATTTTAAAGTTATAGTTTTGATCATTAAGTTATAAAGAGTCGAAAGTATATAGGCTCTAACCAATGCTATAGCTACAAAAAATTGAGGAAAAAATAGCTATCCTCAATCCTACACCTAACTAAGGCTAGAATGATTATAAGGATCTAAGGGTGTCTAATCCCTTCTCAATTTCCTAAACCACAAGATAAAGCTTATATGTATCACATTTAAATGTCCTTATTTCCCACCACAAAAAAAAAAATCTAAGCTTCCTATGTCTAAGGTTGATCAAATTTAAAAGGTGTCATAAGAATGGTAAACTCACTATATAAGGATAAATAAGAGTTCTATGATAGAAATGGTTTGACACTTGGGTGGTTTAAGGAGTTGGATTAGGCTCCTAAAGGTGGCTTTAAATTTCTAAAAGAGAATAATTTATGAAAAGCTTTGGGCCATTTTCCCATTCACTTGCAAAGTATGTGTCATCAAGGACAAAAGCTTCCTTAGGACACATAGTCCCAAAGCTTGAATAATTTATCCTATATACTTCACCTAAGTTTAAGAAAGAAGATGGAAAAAGAATAAAATCAAACTTGACATAAGTTAAGGCGCTAAGACGACTTGAAGTTCATTTGCTTTTCTAGCACCATATATTATATTTAAAAGTACATATTTTTAAGTATTTCTCTTTCTTCTTTTACCCTTATATTTTATCAATTCATTTATAGTATTGTTACAATAGGCATGAGAACCAAAGCCTCTTTAGGACACATAGCCCCATAGCTCAATATTTTAGCCTATAAACCTCAATGATGAAAAAGGTATTATAAAATATGTATATATATTAGAATTTAATCATGGAATATTTAAAATAGCTAATGAAACTCAAACATGCAATCCTAGCCTATGGTGAAGCAATAGAGCATAATCTATTACCTATGAAGGGACACATTACACAAACTAATACATAGATTAACCTAACATAATAGAGCTCAAATTTTATATTATTTTTCACATTCTTGGCATGTTCATGAAAAAAAAATTTAAAGACTCAAAATCAATAAGGATGTGATTTTTATAGTTGCTTAAATATTTTATTAATAAAGCTAAAGAAAATATCCTAACAAAAATATATTGATCCCCACACTCACCCTCCCCCAACAAATTAGAACATAATGAACTCAATCCCGTAGTTGATATTACTTTTTTAATACATTATTTGTTTATTGGGCCTTCTCAAGTAATTTAAATCCTTAATATCATTTGATGAATAAAGACCATATATCTTCTATGGCTTATATCTTCTGAGATTTTTGAAAAAAAAAGGTGATATATATATATATATATATATTAAGAATTTTTCATTTTGATATTTTTATATAAATATATACTTATAACCTTTGAGATTAAGGTCTTCTAAGATTTTTAGATGATAAATATATATATACTTAATGAGAGTCTAATAGGATACTATTACCATTTGAGCTTTTTGGAAAGAATATATATATATATTTTGGCTTATCCCTTTTAAGATTTTTGAAAAAAAAAACCTATTCCATCTGTGGTTTATACCTTCTATTAATTTTAAAAATAACTTATATTTTTTTAATTTTTTGTATACATTTTATATATTCTAAGGTATGTGCATTCTACGATTTTAGAAAGAAACTAAACCTTCAATGACTTAGGTAATTTGAGGTTTTGGATGAGTGAATATCTTATCAATCACTTACTCTTATAGAGTATTTTTGGTTAGTAACTTGACCACTGCTAGCTTTCCATCGAGGCTTCCTTGCAAGTATGCCTCCTCAAATTTAAGATTGGAGACCCTATCAACCATTTGACCTCATTGGATCTTTTGAAATGAGAATATAAATAATGATGTTATTTACGATGGAAAAACCTACTTTGAAATAGTAGATCTCTATATTCATTTAAGAGATGGAGATTATATCTTAAGTCTTCCAAAAATTCTAATGATATTATAAACTAAATTATTTTATTTGATTTAGTGATGATAGTCTAGATCGGAGTATGGGAGACTTACATCAATTAGGATGAAGACTTCAATGAGGCTATGATATAGGATGAAATTTAGTGTGATGGTGAGGGCATCCTATACTAGTGCCATCAAATTAACCAATTTAGGCTTGTTATTAGTTTTGTGGTAAAACTATTTCATCATGCTATGATGGCACTCTCACTTCGCTGTTCTCTTATGAGAGATGTAAGATTTGATCTTCATATTATTCCATTTTGTAGCCTTATGTTCATCCATTTTGTATTTAGAATCTTATCTACTTATAGTTAAAACAAATGTCATGACTAGAGGAATCTAATAAGCTTAAGTTATTTGATTTTATGGTCATTAAGGTGCCAAAATGCTTAATGAATGACCTATAATCAATTCCCCTATCTTTCACATAGTAGGGTATACTTTGTCTTGGAGTTGGGGAGAACTCTGCCTGATGATAAATACTAATGATCACGGCAAACGTAATTGCTTAACACCATTATCCAACCACTATTGTCCAACTATGATTACTTGACCGCCATTGCCCATTTATAGTCTTTTGACCACCATCACTTGACTTTCATCATCTCACTACAATAATCCAACCATTGTTGCCTTGTCTATGATCATCAAACTATCATGTAAGCCTACTACATAAAGTTGAAGGAATAAATAAGTTTGGTTGTAGTGGTGAGATGATGAAAGTCAAATGATGGTGGTTGAAAGACTATAAATGGGCAATAGTGGTCAAGTTATCATAGCTAGATAATAGTGGTTAGATGGTGGTGGTAAGAAATGATAGTTATTAGGGGTGATCATTAGTATTGATAATTAGGCAAAGTTTTCCCCAAATTAAAGCTGAAGTATACCCTTTTATGTGAAGGATAGGGGTACTAATAATAGATCATTCATAAAGCACTTGGGCACCTTAATGACCACAAAATCAAATATGTAAGCTTGTTAGAATCTTCTAGTCAAGACATTTATTTTGACTATAAGTAGATAAGATTCTAAAAACATTTGGTCCTCTAATTAATATCATAAAATTTCTAGCAATACTTCAAATGTTTTATTTGGAGTCATTAAAACTCAAATTATATTACTTTTGGTGTTATTGGATTTGTCTCATCAAAATATTTATTTTGACTTTTAGTTTGTTGATATGAGAGTTTTAATGATCAAGTATTTGATACTAAACTTGATTTTAAATATTGAATCAAGACTTGTGCATATACGATAAATTTTTTGATATTGTCTCAATTACTTTTGTTAAACTTTGAGATTTAATTTACATATTCATGATATTATAATGATTAAATAATAAAATTTAATTAATATGCTCTAGAACTTGATTTAAATTGTATTGCAAATTTAATTAAAATTGTAGTTATAGCTTATAAATTGTATCTTTATTAAAGTGTTTTGAACATTTAAAAGGGAGTTTTTACACACATACTGCCTCACCTTTATGTATTTATATATTAAATAATTAAATATTTATTTACTTATATAATACTCAAATTCTAAATTGACATAAAAAATATTATTAATATTAATTTATTTAAAATAAAAATATTGTGCTCTCTCATGATGCCCCAGCCTCCCCTATGCCCTAATTGCCTTTTCTTGCTGCCTCTCTCTTCAGCTCTCATCAGAGGCCTCCTCTACCTTCCACACTCCACACCCCTTCCCTCCTTTTTTAATCATATAGACCCGCCTATTACTCCCAAGATTTTCACCTACTCTCTACCTCCTCCCCAATTCCTTCGGAGCTTGCCCTCCTATGGACTAACATAGTTTCTACCAAAGAGTCTACTTCCAATAACCTTCCAATATCCCTTATTCCAACACCTGAGAATATTTTTCCATTCTCTAAAGAGCCCATTTCTTCTGCTGCAATGAAATAGAATCACTTCTTAGTGGATTATTCTAGAGGTAAACCTTTTGACTATGAAGCACTTCTCAGATCCATTCAAAAAACTTGGATTCTAAAAGGTACTCTTCATCTTCTAACCTTAAGTGGTGTATTCTTCCTCAAGTTTTCCACTATGGAAGACTATTATATGGCATGTTCTAAAGGTGCTTGATTTTTTCTTGGAAACCCATTCATTCTACAAAAATGGTCACCTCATTATTGCCCAACTCATGAGAACTTTACTTCTATGCATATCTGGGTAATAATTCATGATTTGGCTCTTATATGTTGAAACTCTAAAGGAATATAAAAAATTTGTACTCCTATCGTTGTTGATAGTTTAACAACATAAAAAACTTGGCTTACATTTACTTGAATATGTGTCCAGGTTTCCAATACCACCTCCTACCCAAATTTTATCCCCATCTATCTAGATGATGAATACATCAAGTTGCGGGTCCAATATAAGTGTCATCCCTTACCATGTGCTACGTACAAATTAAATCTCTGGCTCATCCCTCTTCCTTATGCCCCAGTGAACCTTAGACCCAACCTGATACACAACCTCCCATTAGATGTAGAAGCATATCTCAACCTCGGGATCCTCACAATCAAAAGTCTTCCTACCCTCCACCTCACAATCGACCAGTTACTCTGAACAACAATCCCACGGCATTTGGATATGCCATTTAAACTGTTGCTACAACTAACTCCTTAGATCTCACCAATTTCCTTTTGGTAGCCACCAATAATGACCCTTCCACCTCTGAGCATTCCCAACTCACTAACCTCCTTCTTAATCAATCTTTAGTTTCTTTATTAACTAAAGTAATATAATCAAATGCTAAAAACTCCTCCTCCTCAGTAATCTCTCGGCCTTTAATCTCCACCTCCAATCCTATCCCTCATATCTCTATGCCTTCAACTTTTGTAAACATCTCACTCCCTAATCTTAATTCCCCCATAGAATACACCATTATACTTTCTAATTCCATAGATATTAATTTGAAATCCCCCTTTGGGGTTATATCCCGAAACAAATTTAAAGTGCTGCATCATATTACAAATTATCAAGCTCTTGATTCCTTAGTATCCACAAAAAATCTTTATTCCAAAGCCCTTCCATCCACCACAACACTTCATTCTTCTATACAAAGTTTCAAAACTACAAGGGAAAAAAATTCTAGGATGCCACCCCACTGCCCCTCAATAAAACCTTAATGATAAACTCCACCATTGATGCATAGAATATTAGGGGTTTTAGAAGCCATGATAAAGTTCTCTGTTGCAAGCATTTGGTCCAAACTCTTGTTTGTTATGCTATGTATTATGTAAAATAGAATACACTCTAGTTCTTTATCCAATGCCTGATTTTTAATTCTCTCTTAGTCTTTGATGTGGAAGAAAGTTGTCATAATTTTGATTGTCCCAAGTCTAGAAGAATGTGGCTGAAATGGTCTCCATATATACTTAATTTCAAACCCTTGCACTTTTCCTATCAAATGATTTTTGGTATGTGGGAATATGGCTCCAATCCCTTATGTCAACTATGAGTCATTTATGCTTCTAATAGCCTTAATGAAAGGAAGAACAGGTGGAATGTTATTCGATCTATTCCCCCTTCAAAAACCACTCTCAAATTTGTAATGGAAGACTTTAATTAATGTCGTTATCCATCTAAAGAAATAGTAGGGAATATTATTCAGCAGAACAAGTTACATGAATTCAATTCTCTTATTTTTTTTTATTTATACCAATCTTAAAGATTTGGCTTCTATTGGGTTCTCATATACATGGTTTAATCATAGAACAGAGAACCCTATCCACATTAAATTGGATTGGGCACTTGTCAATGATACTTGGCTGGAGTATTACCCCTCATCTCTCTATAAAATTAAAAATCCCACTTAATTTGACCATAGCCCAATTATCTAGCATTTAGGCACCCTCATCACCTTTCACCACAAATTTCAAATAAAAATCTAATGGATCAAATTGGAACAATTTTGGAATATGCTAATTTATATTTTTTGTCGCTTCTACTAGCCACCATCTACTTGATCTTTGCAACAAAATAAAACAACTCAAAGTATTTATTAAAGCTAAGGATTGGCCAAATTCCAATGTGGTAGCTAAGCATCTTACCTAACTTAAACAAAAATAAGGAGATTATCTCAATAGCTTGAGTTCAGATCATTCCAATGTGAAGCTTACTTTTGCTCTCAAGAATGTAAACCTTAAAATTATGTAATTCTCCTCTTATTGGTCATCTTGGATTATTCAATGGGCAAAAGCAAAATGGCTGACACAAGGTGAAGATGACCTTCGTTTCCTATTCTCTAAAGTTAATATAGGAAGTAATTATAGAAAAAATGTTATTATATTGACCATTACAAGCACTTCCACCTCTTATGTTGATGTTGTAAATTCTACTAACAATCACTATTATACTCTTTTTAATCCATCCCAACCAACCTCGGCTGAAGTATGCTACTTCCTTCCTAGTGATGTTCTGCCAACTCACTTAGCTAATAGTCTCACTTTACCTTTTATCGATAATGAGATCAAGTAGGCAATTTTTTTTTTTTTTTGTTCCGACTCTACTCCTAGATCAAATGGATTTAACTTTGCATTCTATAAATCCACTTGGATGCTGACTGGACCCATGCTATGTGAAGCAATTAAATTTTTTTTTTACCAATAGTCACATTTTGAGAGCTGCTAAAGCCATAGCTCTTACTCTTATTCCTAAATCAAATCATGCTACATCTTTAATTGATTTTAGACTCATTTTATTTGTAATACTATTTATAAGATCATTGCCAAAGTCTTGGCTTCTTATCTTAAGCCAATCATACCTTGCATTATTAGAGAAAATTAATATGGTTTTATTGATAATCAATTGTCCACTGAAAATTCCATTCTTGCTAAGGAGCTTCTACTTCACTTCAAAAATATAACTAAGCATATAATGTTGTGTGCTAAGTTGGATATTAAGAAGATTGACAGTGTCTCTAGGGAGTTTATCTTTGCAAGACTGACCCAAAAAGGTTCCCTAGCACTTTCAGTCATTGCATAAAAGCTTATATTTTTTATGTTTATTTTTTAATATGCATTGATGGTACTCTGGAGGGATTCTTCCCTTCTTGGGCTGGCCTAAGAAAGGTTTTCCCACTTAGCCCTTACTTGTTCAACATGTTATTGATGCCTTCTCTTGTATACTAGATAGCTAATCATGTGTTGGAAAGTTTGCGGCCTATAAATGGGAAAGTTTCAGGATGTCCCATTTGATGTACGCTGATGATCTTCTTATTTTTGGACATGATGATGCTGAAAATTGTGTTGTTTTGAACCAGATGCTCAACGTATTTGCCAATTCCTCTAGAATTAACATGAAATTTGATAAGAGCTCTCTCATCCTATCCCCCAACTATCCCAATCCTTATATTATACGTTCATTTCTCAACATACCCTTACCCTCCCTTTCCATCCATTATGTCGGCATCCCCATATCCCCCTTCAAATAAAAGTTAGCTCACTGCTCTAAACTTATAAAAAATATAAACCATAAACTCTCGGGTAGGATAGTTAAGGCTCTATCTTTTGCAAGTAGATTACAGTTCCTTATCTTCAGTATTTGGAACATAATTGCATACGAAATTAGAGGTTCCACCATTCCAAAAACTATCGTCAAGCATATTGTGCTAAATTTTTGTATTTTTGGGATAGCACTGGAAAGAAACTTCATCTCATATCTTGGCATAACACGTGCAAGTCTAAGTCTCAGGGTGGTCATAGACTCCCTTCCATTAAAGTACTTAAATTTTGACTCCCTTCCTTCGGTGCCTGCTTCTTCATGTTCTTCTTTCGGTTTTGGATTTCAGTTTGACTATATAAGATCTTAGCTATTTTGGTTCAGAGAAAGGGTATTGGAGCAAGGATGAATGGATTGCATCTTTATTTATATTTCAAGAATGGCAGCAGTATGTACGGTTGGGTGGAAGTCCCATCGTAGGGGCACTAGGGCACCAATCAGCTGACTTGGCTATTTGATACCTCCCTTTAGTCTCTCTCTCTCTCTCTCTCTCTCTCTCTCTCTCTCTCTAACCCCCAGCATGGTTCACTCCCTCCCCCTCCTGGCTCCATTGTAATGATATGGCAAATCCTAACTCCTTACTGGTCCAGTTTTTTGTTTTTCAAGTTTTGAGGTTGTGTATGGCCTAGGTTCCGTATTGTTGGTGAGACTCTTTTTGGGTCTTTGTAAGAACCTTCATGTATTCTTTTTTCTTTATTATTAATACATGGATAATACAAAATTTCAAGGTTGGCAGCTCTATGCAACATTCTTTATCATAATGGAAGATTTTGCAACCTGGGGATTTGTAGGATTTGTTTATGCAATTCTGCTTTGTGAGCCCAAGTTTTTGAGACTACTGGTCTTTTTGTTAGCTATTTTTATTTTTCATTTTTGCTGTAATTCTGATTTTACACACCATTGTGAGCCCTTGACCTGTCTTTTTTTACTCCCTCAAATTTTGTATTTTTTTTATTGTATTAAACCTTTATATGTAACTATCTTTTTTAATGGAAATTGGGATAAGCCATCATATTTTCCCAAAAATAAATAATTTTTTTTCATATTAATATTTTATATAATTTAGACATTAAAGTAACATAAAAAAGAAATACAAAAAAATTAAAAATAAATATATTAATCTGATTTACAAAATTTTTTTTATTTATATACTTATTTTTAAAACATTAATATGTATTTATATAAATACTAATTCATATAAAGAATATTATTAATATAATATTATATTCCACCTCCCCTCCCCCCTAAGGCATTCAAGTTTACCCTGCTGAGCTACAGCAAAATGCTTATTCAAAAAATTCATCATATCATTCAATTACTATTAATTGGTCTAAATCTTTTCATTCCCAGCACATCTCATTCACCTTTCTCCTGAAGGATGCCCCATATTTTCTACAAAAATTGTGGACCACACTTAATCTCTACAAAGGGTTCACTTGTATGCTCACCCGGAGCCTACTCGCTGCCACTAAGCTCGCCCAAAGGGCCTATGGACTTCATTCTCCTCTTATCAATCAAGCGGTGATATGTGTGTGTATTAGCATATAGCATTGTACAAATATTGGTGTATTTTTTATTTTTACTTTTTACTCTATATAGCTTTTTCTGTAGCCGTGAATTCTATAAATAAATGGTGATGAAAAAATAATTTTGATATTTGAAATTTCTCTTTCACATTTAGGAAATACTTTACACGTTTGAGATCTTTATCTCTTTTTCTCCACGCACACGAGTATCATTTATGGATATCGAATTCATCAAAAGTGATAGGGCCGATCGAAGGTAGATAGCTTAAAGATAGAAAATAAAGTAAAATAAATATTAATTTTTCATGCTGGGAATCATCCAACTCATGTTTGATTCCTCTCTCTTGCGGCGGGACTCCTTTAGTTGGGAGAAAATAAGTGCATGATCCGGCATCTACTTGTCTCAATGCTGCTAGGCCCGTCGAGGCATTAGTTATTCTGCCAATCACCTTCTTTACAGGATTGGCAATGGGTAGATACCCGTTCCACAAAAAAAAAAAAGAAATAACTAAGTTTTTCTCAGTTTTTGATAGCCGCTATATATTCATTTTTTTAATAATATAAATAGAAACTGTTTGATTTATTATGGTAAAGATAGCAGCAGTTATAATTGTTCCACGAGGCTTATAAATTAAAGAAATACATTTGATATGTCATCAAAAAAATATCTTGATCGGGCACGAATCTCGAGGAAAGAATCAAGTTGAAAACTTCACAAATTAAATTCGGGATAATCTTAACTCCGATTTCAGCAAACTTATAGTCAAACTAAGCATCTCGGAAATACGAACCCAACGACACCAAATTCAACTCAATTCAAGCCCAAATGGGTCTGAATCGTGGACTTAAAGTGTTGTCGGAAGGTTCAAACCACGATTTGGATTACCAAACTATTTCCAAACAAGACATGCTTACAATCGAATAGAGCGGCTCGACGAGACGAATCCAACGAGACCAAGATCGCCGAATTTTGGCATCATTAAGACCTTCAAATGTCCGACGAACGGTCCACGATCAAAGGATTCAATATCGGTCGTCAATCCGAACCACTCCACCTTTGCCCTTGATCCTTCTCCTATTTACAGGTCATGTCATCCCCAAAAAACTATAAATAGCCCCTAATTTCACTTGAGAAGGGACCAAAGCAAGAAGAAGAAGAGAAGGATGCGAGGGAAGAAACTCCTCCTTGACCACCGCCGGAGTTCTGTATGACGTCCAAGTGACGTCGGAGTTTTTCCCGATGCCCAAGCAAGGTTTAAATTTTGCCCAAGAGACGCCGAAGTTCTGTCCGATCTCCTAGTGACGTCGAAATTATGCCCGACTTCCAAGTGATGCCGAAACTCAGCCTGATCTCTAAGTAACGCCAAAAATCTCGCCGAACACCGACTAACGCCGGACTTCTACTCGATGCAAGACTTCTGCTCTTCGCCAAATTTTTACCCGACATCGAACTTCTGCCAGTTGTCAGACTTTTGTCGAACATCTATCTGATACTGAATTTCTATCCATTGTTGGACTTCTATCTAACGTCATCCTTTTAACCTTCATTGTTAAACAACAGTCCTTCCGACATCCGTTCCCGCCAACTATGGTCCTCCTGACTTATGTTGCCCACCGACTACAGTCCTTCCGACCTCCATTGCCGCCGACTACGATCCTCCTGACTTATGTCGCCCACCTACTACAGTCCTTCCGACCTCCGTCGCCCGCCGACTACGATCCTCCCGACTTATGTCGCCCACCGACTCTAGTCCTTCCGACCTCCATCGCATACCGCCTACAGTCCTTCCAACCTCCATCGCCCACCGACTACGGTCCTCCTAACTTATGTCGCCCACCTACTTCAGTCCTTCTGACCTTTGTCGCACATCGACAACGGTCCTCCTAACTTACGTCGCCCACTAACTATAGTCCTTTCGACCTCCGTCGCTTGACAACGGTCTTTATAACCTTCGTCTCCAGCCGACTACGATTCTCCTAACCTCTATAACCAGACTATGGTCCTTCTGACCAAATGAACATGTCAACAGTTATTCTTTGTATTCCTTCCAGGTAAATGTACTCCATATGATGTACATCAAGCCAAGTCCTTCCCCCAAAGAAGGGCCTCATTTGTAATCAACTGCAATACTAGTGGATTCATTCAAATTGGGCTAGGCCCCATCATTTTTCCCACTTTTTTTGGTGTTTTCCACATAAAAATATTGTTGTTTCATATAAATGCTACACCCACTCTCCTATTTGATTGCATGCCGGATTTTCATACAAAGTTAAGAAATTAATTTTATATTTCTCTACCACCACGAATACTCCTGGAAAAAATAGTTTGGCGCCGTTTGTGAGAACACGGTTCCCGACTGGGAGCAACTATTGCTCCAATATCAAAAGATCACTCTTATCAACTTCCTGATATCAGCTATTGCTACATCAATATCATAAGAATCAGATGCGGACTGTGGGCAACTTTGACTCTAATTATGGTAAAAAAGATCCTCCGATGCTTTTATCATCAAGATGATATTTCAAGAAATTCCTAGCAAATACGAGGATTCTTCCAATCAATTAAGATTTATACAGTAACTTAAGAATCAAGGCAAAATTAATCCCAGGGGGATTCAATTCGACCTCTTCCACACAAGTTAATGTCATCGAGAAAAGGCTCTGATATACAACCTCGGATATGTCTTACATCCTTTGTGGATTCTCTCGATCTCTTTCATATAGGTTAACGTCATTGAGCAAAGGCTCTGACATACAACATCGGATAGGTTTTACATCCTTGATGGATTCTCTCGACCCCATCCACAAAAGTTAATTTCATCGAGCAGGGCTCCGACATACAACCTAGTATATATATCACATCCTTGGTGGATTCTCTCAACCTCTTCCACACATGTTAACTTCATCGTGCAAAGCCTTAGACATACAACCTCAGATAGGTCTTACATCCTTGCTGGATTATCTTGACCTCTTCCACACAGATTAACATCATCGAGCAGTACTCTGACATACAACCTCGGATAGGTCTTACATCCTTGGTGGATTCTCTTGACCTCTTCCACACAGGTTATCGTCATCGAGCAAAGGCTCTGACATACAACCTTGGATAAGTCTTACATCCTTGGTGGATTCTCTCGGCCTCTTCCATAGAAGTCGAGTAGTGTTCTGAGTGAATAACATTCTTTTTATAAAGATTCCATAAAAGCAAGTGATTGATAAATTCATCATTTATATAAATATTTCATTAGTCTCAAATACCCTCACAAAAATATGGGGGGCACTATATCAAAGCATGCCTCAAAGATGAAATCACAATTCAATTTTCTCCGAAGGACAAGTTCTCAACTTCTTATATCATATCAATGGAGTTACATATATACATATTCATGTGTATATTTATTCTCATTAGAAGTTGAAATTAAAAAGTATATTGGTATCAACCGTAAAAGTTACAATCATCAAGCAACAAACAACTTCAAAAATGTCAAATATCATTAGCAGATTATATTGACCTCTTCTCTACTGTACAATGAAGCATATCCTATAACTTATTCTTCAAAGAAAGGAATATCTGATGTATGCACATGTCAATATTGATAAATATCGTCATAGCAGAATACAATTAGACCACCGTCATCATCGACCCTTCGCCTGATGTTCGTCATTGGTCCTTTACTTCATATAAGCCATCATCGTCTTCTCGCTCAAACTACTGATAGTACACCATCCAACTCTCTCTTTCAGCTCTCCACTCAGTCGTTAACTACCAATAAACTTTCGCTCGATCGTCCATCGTCAACAAATTTCGCTCTAACAGTGTCGAAATTCTCCCCGTCTACTCCTCACTTATGATTCTCCTCCAGGACATTATGACCGTCAGATCTTCTCAAATCACCCTCGTATATAAGCTGCAATTAATCTTCTTCTATCAAGTGTTATTTATTAAGAATATAGCCTCTCATTATAACTTCTTCTTCACAAGAGAGGGGTAATGAAGCTTGATAGGGGAATGCCACCTATCTCCGATATTGGAATGCCTCTATTGTAAGAAAAAAAATGCAAGAGATGAATAAGGAGAAACAATTCTAACTTCTACACACGAAGAAGGGTGCCAATTTAAGTAGGGAAAGTCACCTACGAAAAACAATGGAATGCCTCGATTATAAGAAGATAGCCATAGGAGAAGACAGTGGAAGGAGAAAAATTTTCCTTCTATGTTGAAGAGAAGCACTAAATTTAAGTAGGAAAAGCTACATATTAAAAATAATGGAAGGCCTCCATAGAAAGAAGAAAAATAAGAGAGAAAGAAGAGAAAATTCTAATTTCTGTACAAGAGGAGGGGCGCCGATTTAAGTAGGAAAAGTCACCTACAAAAAATAGCGGAATGCCTCCACTATAAGAAAGCCAGAATGACAGAAAGAAGAGAAAAATTCAACTTCTATATAAGAGGAGGGGCGCTAAATTAAGTAGGGAAAGTCATTTATATAAAATAATGGAATACCTCCACTGTAAGAAAACGAGAAGGAGAAAAAAAGAAGGTGCAAATTTCCCCTCGCCCTGGGGTATATATAGCCTTTTTTGGGAAGAAAAGAACATTCCATAATTTTTTGGATTTTTTTTTAATTTTTTCAGAATTGTTTTAGTTAAAAAATGATTTAAAAAAATTTTAAATAGTCAAAACAGCCTCCCACAAAATCGCGAGCCCTAGGGGAGCGCCTATTCCCACGCCGCACTAGCACCACTGCCAGCGGCGGTCGATGGCCGGCTGGTTTGGCCGCATGTACGGGCCTGAGTTTTAGCCTAGACGGTCCAAATTGGACATTTTTGGGATCTTGGACACATTTTTTGATGTTCGAGACTCAATTTTGACACTTTCGGAGCCCAATGGAGCCTCTATGACTGGGTTTGAGAAAGATTTTAATTTTTAGAATGTAATTTTTTGCGATTCAGCCAATGTAAAATGTCGACACAAGTATTTTTGGACTTTTGGAGCTTCAGCGTCCGAAAATGTGTCCGAAAATAGGGGGTAACTGATATGTCAACAAAAACTTATCTTGATCGAGCACAAATCTTGATGTAAAAACTAAGTTTAAAACTACAAAAAATAAATTCGAGATCATCTAAACTCTAATTTTAGCAAACTTATAGTCAAACTAAGCGTCACAGAAATACAAACCTAATGACACCAAATTCAACTCTATTCGAGCCCAAATGGGTCAGAATCAAGGACCCGAAGTGCTGTTGGAAGATTTAAACCATGATTTGGATTACCAAATTGTTTCCAAACATGACATGCTTATAATTGAATTGAGTGGCTCAACGAGAAAAAACCAGTGAGCTCGTGATCGTCGAATTCCGACATTATTAAGACCTTCAAATTTTTTACGAATGATCCATAATCAAAGGATTCAATATCAATCGTCCATCTAAACCACTCCACCTTTTCCCTTGATCCTCCTCCTATTTGTGGGTCATGCCATCCTAAAAAAACTATAAATAGCCCCTCATTTCTCTTGAGAGGGGACCCGAGCAAGAAGAAGAAGAGAAGTATAAGAGGGAAGAAACTCCTCCTCGACCACCACTGGAGTTTTGTCCGACTTACAAGTGATGCTGGAGTTCTTCCCGACCCCCAAAAGATGCCAAAATTCTACCCATGTTACGTCGGAGTTCCATCCAATCTCCAAGTGAGGTTAGAATTATGTCCGACTTCTAAGTGACGCCAAAATTCCTCTTGATCTCCAAGTAAAATCGGAGTTCTCTCAAAACACCGATTAACATCGTACTACAACTCAATGCTAAACCTCTTCTCTTCGCCAGATTTTTATCCGATACCGAACTTCTGCCAGTTGTAAGACTTTTGTTTGATTTCTATCTGATGTTGGATTTCAATTCATTGTTGGACTTCTATCTTGAAAGTTTGTTGGGGATGTTAAGCCCTATAGAACTGGCCCAAGGCTAAATAAAGAGAGTGGTGAATTGATAAAGAAGAAACTTTAAGCAAAGTACAAACCAAAATCGCCACAAAGAAAATAAATGCGGAAGCAAATATTAAGAAAAAACACACCGGATTTATAATCCTTCTGACCTCTATTGGCCCAAGGCATCAACTACAGTCCTCCTGACTTGTGTCGCCCACTGACTATAATCCTTCTGACCTCTATTGCTAGAGAATGGTTTCTATAACCTCCATCGCCCACTAACTATGATTCTCCTAACCTCCATCACCAGGCTATGGTCCTTCTGACCAAACGAATATGTCGACAATAATTCTTTGTATTCCTACCATGTAAAGTACTCCATATGATGTACATCAAGACAAAGCCTTCCACCAACGAAGGGCCTCATTTGTAATCAACTGCAATACTAGTGGATTCATTCAAACTGAGCTAGGCCCCATGGTTTTTCCCCCATTTCAGGGGTTTTCCATGTAAAAGTCTTGGTGTCTCATATGAATGCTACACCCTCTCTCTTATTTGATTGTGTGCCAGATTTTGTACAAAGCTAAGACCTTAATTTTATATTTCTCTACCACCGTGAATACTCCTAGATACAATAACATTTATGTCTACCATATCTTAGATTTACAACACTTCACCGTTCTAAATAAATTTATAGTTGCTCTTATTGAAAAAATGTGTTGTCAGCATGTGTATAAAAAGTAGGAGCATATTTTTTTAATTTTTTTAGGGGTTTTATAAAAAAAATACTTTTAAAGATGTTCTTATGTTTTGTTTTTTTTAAGAAATGAAATTATCAATTTATTAAAAAGAACTAGTTATAACCTGCTCAGTGATTGAACTCCAATCACATTCCTCCTTTAACAATGATATAAAGGAAGGAGAAATATTATTACAACTAACATCATCCAAAAAAAATCTAAAAAAGTGCAGTTAGCACAAAAATCAACTAACTTATTAGAATTCCTATTCGAAAAATGAAATTACACTTGATTAAAATCACTAAGAATAGATAGATCATTCGGCTTTAAGATGTCCTCGACTTCTTCCTTATTCAACATACATTGAATATATTTGATAACATTATAGTTATCACCTTCTATAATGATACCTTTAGCTTCAAGCATCCACTATTTTAGAACTTTCCTCAAAGATTGAATTGATAACAATTCCATTTGTGAACTATCCTAGTGAAGATAGCTGAACCCAAAAGCACACAAGAATCTTCATTTATGGTATCTGAACACTCCACCTATGCCCACTTTATATGTTCTTAACAAGGAAGCATCAATATTTGCCTTAATCCATTCAGGAGGAGGAGCGTGCCAAGAATAACGAGACAACTTATCTAGTTGATTCACACCCCAATTTTCCATAATCAGATTAATTCGATAAGATGCAACAAAAAATTGATAGAATTAGCTACTCTTAATGCCGAGCTACCATCATAAAATCGTTTAAGGGTATTGCATTAATGTTCAACCGCCACCAAAAGAACTCAATACGAGGCCGTAACTTGAGTTTCTTAATCCAACTCCAATATCTGTCTTCCCCAACGTCTTCATTTTGTTTCTACAATGCTAGAGCAGAAACAAACTTTTTAAAAAACTTAGATAAAATCTCCAACTAATTTTTTTTGTAGCTCTGAGTGGATAGGAACATACATAATTAAATCAACCAAATGTTGTCCAAAGAACAACTTTAGCTTGGATTTATTCCACTTCTCGTCTCGGATGAATCCTATAAGATATTTAGTAACTTCATTCATATCTTCAACATACGTCGGCCACTTCTCAATACTCTTATAAAAAATCCACGCATCTTTTATGATAATAACATCACAACTTGTGGAAACCTTCCATATAACAATAAGATGAAGAAAATTTGCTCCATTTAGAATGATCTTCCACCTAGATGAAAAATAATTCTTTGTTTCATAATTCCAAATATCCTTTCCATATTTTGACACCAACGTCCTGTTAAGAATAGAATTTACCTTTGAAATAAAATTCCAAGCAAATTTAGCCCTCAAAGGACCAACTTTTATAGCTGCAGATTGCAAACCATGTCCACCCCAATTCTTTGATTTACATAAGAAATCCCAAGAAACATAATAGAGCCCTTTATTACCATCATACTTGTGCCATAAAAAATTTCTACACATTTTATCAAAACCATTCAAAACTCCCATAGCAACTAATGAATGTGATGATAAAATAGGAAGAGAAAGAAATGCTGAATTAACAAGAAGAAACTTTCCTGCAAGAAAAATAAACCTATTTCCCCAAACATTTAATCTACTTAATGCTTTCTCCAACAATTTTGGAAATCTAAAAAAAATTAATCTCCTTAAAGCAATCTTAACTCCAAGATATTACATTTCACCAACAACCTTGAAGCTCGAGAGTCTTGAAAAAAACATTCCTTATTCTCCTTTTAACTGGCTTCCCGAATATAATAGAAGATTTTAGAATATTTGTTGCAAATCTGTTTTCAGGGAATATGATTTTGATGATAGCAAAAACTTCTGTTTCTCTATGACTTCCATGCCTACTAATATTTTAGGTCCACAAAGATCAGACTGTGATTTGAAATAGCTCAAGATTGGGTAGACTAGGTATGAGTCAGTTTGTAAATCTTTTTTTCCTTTCTTGAGTCTATTGTAATAGATATTATTCCTGATGATAAGTAACCTTACACACATACATTTGGGGGAATTTTTCTGACTGCTTTTAGAGTTCTCTTTTTTTGCTCATATCATCCGGGAAGATCCAACTATCATCCTAGACGATCAGCTGAAAACAAAAACACTAAATAGGGCATCCTGGTTAAGGTAGCCGTCATTAAGCACATTATACTGGACGATATTTTTATCGGCTGTGATGATAGGCTTAAATAAAAAAGAATCAGTCGCTAGATCTATTTAGGTATTATTTATTTTTGGACATCGTCCAAGACATCATCCTAGATGATGCAACTTAATTATGCCTAAATTAATCCGATAATTAAGGAAAGCAATTAAGGCTTGATTGATATGATCACATCATCCTGGATGATTACAGGATCATCCGGGAAGATCAGTTCAAAAACCTTAGTTGTTCCTGGACGATCACATATCAGAAAACTTATATTCAAGGTGATATTCTAGATGATTTTCATAGATTTGAACTAATTATCCGGGATGATCGTGAGATCGGCCTAGATGATCAAGCTATTTTTCAATCGTCCAGACATCCTTTCAATACGATTATCTGCATGATATTCTACAATTTATACTAATCATATAAGATGATATTTTATTGTCCTTGACGATATGAAAAAATTTCTTATGATCGTCCCAAATCATTCTGACTGATTAAGCTTAATTTGCACTGATCATACATGTTGATATTTATATCATCCTAGATAATAAAGTTGGAAAGTTGTAATTAATGAGCTATTTCAAAGCTCTTCTATTTAAGAGCACTTATTCTACCCTTTAGAATATCTTTTGCTGCTTTTTTGAGTTGAGAGAGTGAAGAGGATAGGGAGAGTAAGGGAGAGAGAGAGAGAGAGGATCTTATGAGGGGTAGTTTGTGAAGGGGTTTACAAAGGTTGCTCTAAGTAAGGATCCATTACCATCTTCTCTAGTCATTATCCTTAGTTCCTTGGGGTTCTAGAGAGATAAACTTTAGCATCTGATCAAGGTTCTCTGCCTACTTCAGGAGAAAGTAAAAGGAGTTGGGTTCTCTGCCTTCTTCTAGAGAAAGAAAAATGAGTTGGGTTCTATGCCTCACTTGGGTTGGTGGAAAGGAGGTTTGTAAATGCTTCTCCTCCTTACTATGGGGGCAAAAGGAGAGACATTGAGTTTAGTGAAATACTCAAAGGGCGCCTCTAGAGAGTGGATGTAGGTCGTATTGACTGAACCGCTATTAATTTATGTATTCTTTATTATTGCTTCTGCATTTAATTTCTGCACTTTGGTTTCTATGGTGAATCTTGGTTTTTATTTTAATATTGTGTTTCGATCAAAAGATTTTTTAAAATACTAGTTCACCCCCCTCTTGGTTAGCCTTTGGACTAGTTCATAAGGGCTTAACTTCTCTAATGAACATCCAAGTGCCATCAGAGCACTTTCAAGTTGTATTAGAATGGGATTCATAAAATTTAGTTTTTGAAAACTTTTAAATTTTGATCGATGGCTAACTTTGGTAATCGTAATACAATGGAAGGATATTCTATTACACGACCACCTTTGTTTGATAATATTCCTTTTGGTTTTTGAAAAACTTGCATGTCTACATTTTTACAATTGATTGATTATCATTTGTGGATGCTTGTTAAAGAAAGTTATACACCACCTTCTCATGAACTTAATTGAATTAAAACTAAAGTTCCTTTTACTGAAACTTTTGATGAAAGAGATTTAGCACAACTTAATGCAAAATGCATGAACTATTTTTTCTGTGTTTTGAAATCTGAAGATTAAATGTGTGTTTCAACTTGTGCAACTGGTAAAAAAGTTTGAGATAGATTATGTGTAACTTATGAAGGAATCAATGAAGTTAAACATCTAGGTTGAATATTTTGTTGCATGACTATAAACTTTTTCATATGAAACCCTCTGAATCAATTTATGACATGTATACAAGATTTACTCAAATTATCACCTCATTGCATTCTTTAGGAAGAGAGCTAACTAATTATGAAAGAGTTAATAAAATTTTGAGATGCTTGTCTTCTTCTTTTGATGCTAAGATCACTATAATTACAAAGTTTAAAGACTTAAATACTTATTTGATTGATAACTTACTTGGATCACTCATTTCTTACGAGCAAGGGGTGAATCAAAGAAATCTTGATGGAGGTGAGAAAAAGAAGGAGAAAACCGTGGCACTAAAGGCCAACAACGTAGACACTGATTCTTTCGGATCTGAAAATGATGATGTTGCCTTCATTACTAGGCAATTTAAAAGCTTTTTAAGGAAGAACAGTAAGTATCATCAGAAGTGGAAAAGATATAAGGATAGCAAAAATTATAAAAGTTATTATGATGTTATTTGCATTGAATACAGGAAGCCTGGCCTGGACATGTTAAAGATGATTGTCCTACACTTAAGGAGCACATAAGCAAGAAGAAGGGTGAGAAGAAACCCAAATACAGGAAGAATAATAACCAGTACCAAAAAGCTTTCTGGGAAGATTCTACATCTGACTCATCTGAACTGAAGCTGAAGAGTAGATAATAAATTTGTGCTTAATGGGTGATCATCTTGGTCAATCGGATCAAGAAGAGGTATGTAAACCAACCTATGATCAATTAGTTGAAATTTGAGAGAGAACTCATGCATCATATAAGAAACTTAAGAAAAAGCATGCTAGTTTAAAATTGGAGTTTTTGAATTTGCAAAGAGATCATGAAAGTTTATATAAAGATCACACTCTACTTGATAAGAATCACATGTCTTTACTTGATGAATTTAATGAGTTAAATAAAAAGAATTCTGATTTGATTGATGAGCATGCTTTACTAAAAATAAATCTGAAAGTTTTTAAAAAATAAACCAATATTGCATACATCACATAATGTTAAAAAGAGGCATCACCACCCAAATAGATTAGTAAATCCTTTTATTGGAGTTACATGTTTTTTACGTGGTATGCTAGGACACATTTCACACACTTGTACTGTTCACCATATTACACATTGAGTATGGAGACCAAAACTGCATGTTTCACAACATAACACAAATGCATTGCATTCTTCTTGTCATAAGAAGGGACCCAAACCTGTTTGAGTTCCTAAATCTGACATTTGATATTTTATTGGCAAAGTCTCACAAAAGGCCTCGTGAGAGCATGTGGTACCTGGATAGCTGATGCTCATGATATATGATTGGAGATGCTAATCAATTCATTTTACTGGAGACTATGACAGGAGGTAAGGTTACTCTTAGAGATAACACCACCAGAAAAGTGGTGGGCTAAGGTATAATTGAAAATTCTAAAAACCTTTTGATTGAAAATGCTTTGCTTGTAAATGGACTGAAACACAACTTGCTCAGCATCAGTCAGCTTTACGATAAGGGCTTTATTATAAAATTCCTGGCAAACACTTACATTATAAGCTTAAATAACAACACTATTTTGTAGGGGAAATGGATCAATAATATTTACATGCTTGATTTAAATAATATTGAATGTGCTGCTTCATTTTACTTAATAGGGTAAATGTTAGTGCCAAAATTGATAAGACACCCTATGAGATCCTTAAGGGTAGAACACCCAACCTTTCCCACCTCCATGTCTTTGGTTGTAAGGTTTTTATTCATAACAATGGGAAGTTACACTTAGGAAAATTTGATCCAAAATTTGATGGAGTGTTCTTAATTTACTAAGTGTTGGGGAATCCTTTAGGGTGTTTAATAAAAGGACATTGGTGGTGGAGGAGACTATATATGTAGTATTTGATGAATATGATCCTATGAAGTCTAGAATTAAGGATGAAGATGGTGTTAAAAAAGTTGAAATTTTTTAGAAGAGAGTAGAAGGAATAGGAGAGATTTCCCAATGAGTAGAAAATTCAAATATAGAGGAAAGGGTTGATCCTACACACACTTTGCCTAGGGATTGAAGATATTCTTTGAGTCATCATAAAGAATTGATCTTAAGAGACCTCTCTGAAGGTGTTAAGATAAGGCATGGACTTAGGAAGGAAGTGAACCACTTTGCCTTTATCTCAATGACTGAACCCACCAATATTAATCAAGCCTTATCTGATAAGATTTGGATCTTAGCTATGCAAGAGGAATTAAATCAATTTATTAGGAATGATGTTTGGGAGCTTGTAAAAAGATTGAAGGGACAAAGTGTAGTTGAAATCAAATCAGTTTTTAATAATAAGATGAATGATTATAGTGTGGTGGTTAGGAATAAGACAAGATTAATAGCTAAGGGGTACAACCGAATAGAAGGGATTCATTTTGAGGAGACCTTTGCCCCTGTAGTTAGATTGGAAGCCATTAGAGTACTACTAGCCTTTGCCTGTTATAAGGAATTTAAGATTTACCAAATGGATGTGAAGAGTACCTTTTTAATTGGGGTAATAAAAGAGGATGTGTTTGTAGAGCAACCCCCAGGTTTTAAGAGTTCCCAATTTTCAAATCATTTTTTCAAATTAAAAAAGGCCTTATATAGATTAAAATAGGAACCAAGAGCTCGGTATGAGAGGCTTAACACATTTTTATTGAAGAGAGATTTTGTTAAGGGAAGGGTAGACACCACCCTTTTTCTAAGGAAAGTAAGAGATGAGTTACTCATTATTCAGATCTATGTTGATGATATACTTTTTGGATCTTCTGATAAAAAGCTATGTGATGATTTTTCTAAAATAATGAGTAAGGAGTTAGAGATGAGTATGATGGGAGAGTTGTCCTACTTTTTGGGATTTAGTATAAGATAATTGAATGATGGAACCTTCATAAGTCAATCAAAGTATATTAAAGACATCTTGAAGAAATATGAAATGGATAAAGCCAAGCCAATAAATACTCCCATGATTTCTAATATTCAGTTGGATTAGGATACCAGTGGAAAATTTATTGATTAAAAGAAGTATAGAGGGATGATTGGATGTTTAATTTACATGACTACTAGTCGACCTGATATAATGTTTAGTGTTTATTTCTGTGCTAGATTTCAAGTTGATCCTAAAGAATTCCACCTGATTGCTGTTAAGAGAATTCTTAGATATCTTTTGGGGACCCAAAACTTAGGAATCTGGTATCCTAGGCACAACACTTCTTTTGAGATTATTGGATATTCTAATTCTGATTTTGCAGGGTGTAGGGTGGATAGAAAAAGCACTTCTGAAAATTTCTAATTCATAGGACAGTCTTTAGTCTCTTGGTCTAATAGAAAACAAAACTCTGTTGCACTTTCCACTGTTGAAGTTGAGTGCAATGCCTTAGAAAGTTATGTGGCCCAAGTTCTTTGATTGAAGTAATAAAATTTGGATTTAGGATTACCTATGGGCACAATTTCAATCTTTTGTGACAACACTAGTGTCATCTACATCTCTAAGAATCCTATCCAACATTCAAGTACCAAACATATTGACATAAGGCATCACTTTATTAGAGACCATATGACCAAAGGAGACATTGAGTTACACCATGTAACAACTGAGAATCAATTGACTGACATCTTTATTAAACCACTAGCTTTTGATAGTTTTAGCTCCTGAAGGACCAGATTGGATGTGATTGACTTAAATGCATGAACTTGTTGTTTACTGATTTTTGAATCTTTTGTTTTATTTCTCTTTGCTTACTAGTTTTGTTTCTCTTTTTTAGTTTTTCTTCTTTTATGGTCACTACTGAGATGATATTTTATACCATGTTTTTACTTTTTAAAAATTTGTAGTCAGTGTTCTACATCTCTTAATCTATTAAAAGGAGAAAACACCATTGATTGTGTCTATTTATCTAGCCTATTTTAGTGGTGTAATTTTCTTTTCTAAACAAAAGTCTATCCCAAATTAATAACTGGACTTTGTGATTAAGATCTTTTCTACCTTGCTACAGTAATCTAGCTTATATTTATAATGATTAAAGTCTTTATATTACTTTAAGATTTCTCATTATCCTGTCATTACATTTATCATATAATTTTTTATTCTACTTTCTGGTTTTTTCTTCCCTATATTAGAGAGTGAGTTTTTCTTCTCTAATATCTAGAAGATATCTTCACAACTAAGATTATTTAAGAGTTTTAAAAAGAAATATAGCTTGTAAAAATAAAAAAAAGTGATCAATGATGCCAAAATAAAAGATATGCAATGACGCCAAATTGAAAGTATACACAAAGTGTATAAAAAATAAAAAGATGCGTAAAGTACGCCATTCAAATTGATAAGAGGCATAAAATGAGCCCACCAAAATCAAGTTCTCTTCTCTTTTCAAACTTTTAAAAACTTAGAAGAATTCATGTATCACTTGAGATTTACGAAGGCTTGATTTCAAATTTTTGTGATTGTGACAAATTACTTTGATACATTGTTCTATAAGATATTTTTCTGAAACCAAGTCTTAAACAAATCTCTTTTTCTTATCTAATTGATTTTTTTGAATTAGGTCTTTTGATTTCAAAAGACAGTTTTGCCCTAAGAGAAGTCCGAGCTAAGAGTTAAGAGAATTGGATATTTTGCCATCTTTTTCAGATTTTAACGTTGTTAACTCATTGATCTTACAAATCTTTAAAATCAATCACACGGAGACTATGTCATATTCATGCTTTAATTAAAAAAAAAAACTTTGCCTTTATTCTTTTTTGTAGTCTTTTTTGGTCTTTTCCTCCTCCTTTTTTGTGATGTCAAAAGGGGGTGTAGTGTTTGTAGTAGTTTTTTCATTTTATTTAAATTTGATTATTTAATTATTTTCCACCATAAAAAAGGGGGAGATTTTTGCAAATGTATTTTCAGCAAATCTATTTTCAGGGAATATGATTTTGATGATAGCAAACACTTCTATTTCTCTACGACTGGCTTGCCTACAAACATTTTAGGTTCATAAAGATCAGACTGTAATTTAAACAAGCTCAAGATTGGGTAGACTAGGTCTAAGTTAGTTTATAAATCTTTTTTCCTTTCTTGAGTCTATTGTAATAGATATGGTTCCTGATGGTAAGTAACATTGCACACACACACTTGGGGGAATTTTTTTGACTGCTTTTAGAGTTCTCTATTTTTTGCTCACATCATCTGGGACGATCCAACTATCGTCCTGGATGATCAGCTGAAAATAAAAACCCTAATTAGGGTTTCTTGGTTAAGGAAGCTGTCATTAAGCACATCATCCTGGATGATATTTGTATCAGCCAGGACGATAGGCTCAGATAAGAAAGAATTAACCGCCAGATTTATTTAGGTATTATTTATTTTTAGACATCGTCCAGGCCATCGTCCTTGATAATGCAACACAATTATGCATGAAGTAATCTGATAATTAAGGAAAGCAATTAAGACTTGATTGATATGATCACATTGTCCTGGATAATCACAGGATCATCTGGAAAAATCAGTTCAAAAACCTCAGTTTTTATTTCTGGATGATCAAATATCGGATAGCTTATAGTCAAAGTGATGTTCTGGATGATTTTCATGGATTTGAACTAATCATCCCAGATGATCGTGAGAACAGCCTAGACAATCAAGGTATTTTTCAATCGTCCATACATCCTTTCAGTGCAATTATCTGGATGATATTCCACGATTTGTACTAATTGTATAAGACGATATTTTATCGTTATGGATAATATGAAAAAATTTCTTCTGATCAACCCAGATCGTCCTAACTGATTGAGCTTAATTTGCACTTATCATACAGGACGATATTTATATGATATTGGATGATAAAGTTCACAAGTTACAATTAATAAGCTATTTCGAAGCTCTTCTATTTAAGAGCACATGTTCTACCCTTTAGAACATCTTTTGCTGTTGTTTTGACCTGAGAGAGCCAAAAGGAGAGGGAGAGAAAGGGAAAGAGAGAGGATCTTATGAGGGAGAGTTTGTGAGGGGGTTCACAAAAGTTACTCGAAGCAAGGATCCATCATCGTCTTCTCCAATCATTATCTTTAGTTCCTTGGGGTTTCTAGAGAGGTAAACTTCAGCATCTGATCAAGGTTCTCTGCCTGCTTTAAGAGGAACTAAAAAGAGTTGGGTTCTCTCCCTGCTTTTGGAGGAAGCAAAAGGAGTTGGGTTCTCTGCCTCACCTTGGTTGGTGGAAAGGAGGTTTGTAATGGCTTCTCCGCTTGGCTGTGGGGGCAAAAGGAGAGACACTTAGTTTAGTGCAATACTTGGAGTGCTCCTCCAGGGAGTCAACGTAGGTCGTGTTGACCGAACCACTATAAATTTTTGTGTTCTTTATTACTACTTATGCATTTAATTTTCGTACTTTTCTTTCTGTGGTGGATCTTGGTTTTTATTTTAATATTGTGTTTTGATCGAATGATTTTTTAAAATACCAATTCACCCCCCTCTTGTTTAGCCTTCGGACTAGTTCATAAGGGCTTAACATCCCAAATGAACTTCCAAGTGCCATCAAAGCACTTTCAATATAAACCTTTTTTCAGACAATTTGCAATAATCTCTCATATTTTTACTCACTTTCTTCACACTCGTATGATTAGCCTAAAAAATAATAACAATATCATCTGCTTAAAGTAAATGAGAATTTGGAGCCACCTTAATACAAACACTCCTTCCTCTTCGAGCAAAAGCATCAAAAAATAATTGCAATCAAATAATGAGAAGAAATGTAGATAAGGGAAAACCTTGTCTAAACCCACTTCTAGCCTCAATATTTTAGAATTGTTACCATTAACCATAATAGAAAAAATTGGATCTACTACACACTCAAGTAAAATATTTGAGAATTTTATTGGTACACCAAAATATTCTAATACTTGCTTTAGATTTGACCATCTCATACTATCAAAAGCCTATTTCATATCAATTTTGATCGTCATCAACCCTTTATTTGATTTTGATTATCTGAACTTATCAAATAACTCTTGGGCAAGTAAAATGTGATCAGATAAAGAATGACCTTTAACAAAATCATATTGGTACAACAATAACAACATTAAGCCTTTGTACTACTACATTGGTTCGGCTACATGAATCCTTTTTCATCATTGTGTTTGGTTAAAAGTCAAATTCTCATTTAAATCTAATAAAGAAAGATCATTTCTAATATTTTCTAAACAAATCTTTTTATGTCAACCTCTACCTTTCTTAACATAAGTCAAATATAATACCTCAACTTTCCTAACCAGGTCATCTGAAGGCCTCCGTTTATTGTGATCAAACCATCTAAGGCGACTCTCTCTAATTTTATCTTTCATTGGAGCTACTCCAACCTTTTCACGTTTATGCTCATTTCATATCCTATCTTGAAGGGTCAAGCCACTCATCCACCTAAGAATCCTCATCTCTACCACACTTAACTTAGTATTATGCATCTCTTTTAATGGCCAACATTCGGCACCATAAAGCATTGCTGGTCTCACCACCAGCTTATAGAATTTTCCCTTAAGTTTGAGGGGGGATTTTCTATCGCACAATAAGCCTGATGCATTCCTCCACCTCAACCATCCAACTTGAATTATGTTGATAATATTCCCATCCATTTCACCATCACTCTGAATAATAGATCCAAGATATCTAAAATATGTACTCTAATTAATGACTTGATCGCCTAAAGTCACAATCCCATCACTAGGTCTATTGCTACTAAAATTACACTCCATATATTCAGTTTTAGATCTACTCAAGCAAAGAACTTTAGACCCTAAAGTTGACCATCATAATTTGTGTTTATCTTCAACTCCCTCTCTAGTGTTATCAACAAGAAGAATATCATCAACAAAAAACATACACTAAGCATATTGGTCTTCTAAAATAATTTTAAGATTAAAATGATTCAACCTATTTAATAACATCGTTGCCACAATCTTAAAAATAGGCAAACAAAAGCTTATAGGAAGGTGTGAAAGGGTTTTCACCTTAGGGATCAACAACATAATAGTTTCCTTTCACTCAGAACTCATTTTATTAGAAGTATAAAATTAAATTAATGGCCTTCCAAACATCTTCTTTAATAATAAACAATTAATCTTAGATAAAAGAATAAGTAACCCCGGCGTTATTTGGTGATTTATTTGCCTCCAGTTGTTTAACCACTTCCTCTAGCTCATCTTTAGGAAAATTAGCTTCCAAAAACGTCATGTCACAATCTTCAAGCACCTTCAAAGGAGAAGGCCAACCCTTTAATACACACTTCCTTTCATTCCACTTGTTTTTAAAGAACTCATAGAAAATTTCTTCTAAATGGTTTTTATCTTCTACCAACAAGCCATTACTATCCTTAACTTGATTGATCCAATTCCTATTTCTTCTTATTGTTGCTTATGCATGAAAGAACTTTGAGTCGATATATCCTTCTTCCATCCACTGCACTTTTGCCCTTTGTCTCCACCGTGTATTAAGCTAGGCAAGAGTAGAATTGAGCTCATTCTCCTTAGATTTCAATAAGAAAAGCATATCTTTAGAAAGTCCCCCTCAATCAGCTTCCTGCTCTAATAATTCTAAAATTTCTTTTTTTAAGATGGTCCTTAAAAATAATAAAGTTTTGATTTTTAACTCTACTCCAAAAGAATAATGCCTTGAAGGCTCTTCTAAATTTCTTATTTAAGATTTAAAAAACATTTCCTTGAACACTTTTCTTCCATGAATTAAATATAATTGCTGAAAAAGTCTGATAGGACACCCAAACATTTTCAAACTTCAAAGTTTTGGTTTCCAAAAAAAAGAAGGAAAAATCTTAAGCAAGATAGAACAATGATCTGATGCTACTCTAGCAAGATATCAAACAACTGCCACTAGGATAGCATCTAAAGCAGTAGAATTCAGAAGGCAATGATCCAATCTCTCCATAATACGAGATCCACCACATTTATTATTACTCCAAGTGAATTTGATACCAATCACCCCCACCTCATGATAATCATAAATGCTCATAAACATATCCATATCCTGAGACCCTTGAGAGAGGTCAAACTTCTTCCCTCCTCTTTTATCATCATGAGATAAAATACAATAGAAATCTCCTCCCACAATAAAAGGAAGCTTTCTACCCGAAAGCACTTCCAGACTATCCATATACTCCTCTTATAAATATCACTAATGCCATAGATTATAGCAGCCATCCACACACCTTTGTTAACAATGCTAAACTCTTCTATTACTACTTGAGAAGAGGATTATATAACTAAAAAATAAGCAATATCTATCCTCCAGCAAACCATGATACCTTCTGATAACCCATCCACAGGAAAAAGGAAGATGTCCCGACTACCACCAATGAATCTATTGAACTCAAATCTATTAATAGATAAAATCTTAGTTTCAACAAGCCCAACAAAGAACATATCAAAGTCTCTCACAAACTCCTTCAATTACTGAGAGGCTTCACTCTTCCTAGCCCCCCTACAACTCCAAAAAGCAATTGATGTCATTTAAGATTCCAAGTGGGATTACTCCCACTACTATCTGTTGACCTCATTATTTGAAGTCAATTTCCCCGGATCCAATTCTAGCACCTAGGTATTCGTAGTCTATAATAGATGTCGCCCCTACAGGATTTCCCTTAGATGGAAACCCACTGACGTAGCATCAACTAAAACCTATCATTCAACTCGAATCAAAATCAATTCAATCCAATTTTAATTCAGCTCCAAATGAACTCAAATCAAGCTAGATTTATGATTCATCAATGTCGATCGACTCAATTTAATATAATCTAATTCGTTTTTGATCAAATTGATACATCATTGGGTTCAAATCAATTCACCAATCAAACACCAAATTCTTTCTAATAAAATCTGTTTTAATTTTAATCAGATTAAAATCAGCCCTTAGATCCCTCTTAAATTCAACCCAAATCTAAATCTATTCGATCTAAATCTAATTCACAATCAAGTTAACTCTAAATTCTTCATTGATAATAAAATACTAAAATCATTTAAATAAATTTCAAATAAATACATCTTTAATCAATAAATTCTAATAGAGTAATTAATAACCTAAACTGAATAACTTTAACACCCTAAAGTAATTAAATCGGAGTTTAAGGATCGGTCCAACTCCCCCATCCCACGTCTCTCTCTCTCCCTCATATTTCGAAAACCACCCCATCTCCCCTGCAGTTCATGAAACAACTCCATCTCCCTCTCTATCAATTCGCAAGAAACTGCCTCCACGACTCTCACATTCGCACTAATCGCTCTCTCCCTCTCCGGATTTTTCACACGAAGAACCCTCCGCCTCCTAGATCTCAACCCGAAATCCCCTGCTCTCTGGCGACGAATCTAGGCCGAAGCCACTACCTCCTCCTCCCGACGAGCCTTAGCCGAGAATCTCATCGTCGCTACCTCTTGCTCGTGTGGACAACAGCTCTATTTGAAGCCCTCACTCCCGTCTTCCTTCACTGCTCGTGTGGACAGCAACCTTGGCCAAAATCTTTAACTTCTCTATCCTAGTTGACGTCGTCTGAAGCCCTTCTCTTCTCCCGTCAATCTCACTCTCTCGGCTTCTTGTTCGCAAGCCCTATCTGCCGGCTTTCTTCCATTTCGTAGGTATAATCTTCCCCATTTATTCTTCCTTCCTTCTTATTTCCTCATCCATTCTCTTCTTCTCCTTTTCTACAACTTTCAAGATTAAGCATTAAGAGTTTAAATATTGATATTCTTGATTAAAATCTAAGATAAAATTTGTTAATATTTCTTTCTTTTGATAAGCACTGGCAGTAAGAGAAATGATGGAAGTTTTGTTGAAATGTATATATAAACTTACATGTTTTTATCTTGGAGGACAAATGGCTGTATTTTTTTTTTATTTTATGATTGCATTATATCTTGCATTGTTATTCTTTATTAGTTTTGAGTTTGTCATTTTTCATAGCAATCGAACAATGAGAATTTAAATACTAGACTTTTGTTGATAATTTGATCGGTCTTTACGAAATTTGTGAGAATTTCTCGAATCATTTTCTTAAACTTCACTAGTAATTAGTTCTCATAATCAGTTAGTAAATGTTTCATTTTTTTTATTTTCTCTTCAATGAGATTTTAATAATAAAATAAAGCAAGCTATTATGGTCTCTTTATATTGTTGAGTTATCATTCTCCTCTCAAAGTGATCAAATGACTTTATGTTAACAACTATATGCGTATATTTTTAAGGCTTCTAAAATTGTTGAAAAGCTTCATTGTTTCTAAAAAAGAATAAAGTTGGTTTTAATTCTTTCTTTGAGTTATATTTGACATAAATATTGATTTGAAAGGTAAAGATGTTGAGTTTGTGTAAAGATGAAAAATTGTGTATGTTTTAGAATAGTGGAAGTGCGTTAGAACTTGTGTGAGTTTGGAAAAATAGAAATTGTATATTTTGGAAAAGAAAAGTAAAGTGTATATATATGTTTAGTCAATCTTGGTTATGGAAGCTACATGTATATATCAAATGTAAGAACTTTGAAAAATATGAATTTGGAAGGGTAAAATGTATATTATCTTGAAAAGCGAAAGGTGTATGTATTGAGAAGAGTTATGGAAATTAAATATGTTTTGTATTTAAGTTTGAAAAGTGAAAATGGATTGAAGTATATGTAAATGTGAAAAATGTGCGTATGATTGTTGGAAAGTGTGTTTGTGTAAATGGTGAAGTGTATGGAGTCTTCATGTGAAAAAGCTAAATGTTTGGGTATGGAAGGAGTGACTTGTATGTTCTGGAAGAAATGATATAATGACTTGTGTATGGAAAGAGAAGTAAATTGTGTATCTTGGAAAGAGTGATGTGATGAACTTATATGTGTTTTTGAAGGGTAATTTGTGGTAAAAGTATAGGTTTTTGATGAGTGATGGTTGGGAAATATGAAAGGTAAAGTATATGATTTTGAGGGAAATGTGTATAATTGTGCTAGAGAAAGTGTTATGTGTTAAAAAAATAGTTTGTTGGGTGTTTATTTGAAAATGAAATGTATTTATATTGAAGGGAGAAATATATTAAAGGTATTGTGTAAGAAAGGTGTTTGTGTGAGTTTTGGATAACAATGTGAAAAGTAGGATAAGTGAAGAGAAAGGTTAGATTATGAGATTAAGATGTAGGTGAGTGTGGAAAAGTTTATGTTGAAGAACAAAGTGTTTGGAAGAGTGAAAATTAATAGTTAGATTATTAAGAAGCAAAAGTGTGTGATGATAGAAAAGTGTATATAATTTGAGACTTGTGTGTTGAAAGATGTAGAGAAGTGAAATGTTCAAAAGCAAAATCAACAAAGCCAGTGTTCAAGCCCGAAAAAAAGTACGTCTTTATTTTTAGTAAATCTTAATTATTTCATCATTATTTATTAAATGTACTTTCTAATTCCCTATTTTTCCTGTTTTCTTTTCTTTGTTTACATAAACTGCGAGGAACGGTATCGGTCGAGGGAACAAAAGGAAAATGAGCTAATGACGTTAGTCGCCTCTATCCAACCGGGTAGATGTGCTACGGGCGGAACCACCGGGTCGTAGCCCCCGGTGATTGTGAGTATTCTAAACTTAGAAAACCTTTAGGGGCCCCTTGGTGTGGTTTGTATGAACCCTTCTCCTTTACGTCCCTGTAGTAACTTCAATTTTATTAGGTTTACTTTTATTTGATTTTAGATCCCTAAACCCTTTTTACACGTGCGAAATATTCTAAGGGTTAGTTATAACAAAATTTTTTTTTCCTATACAACACTAGTGACACTTAAGGACAATAATTAAGAATCGAGTCTTAGAAAATCTAGACTTAGGATGCATGCACACTATAGGATAGAAACATATAACATAGAAAATTTAGTGACACCTTACCTTAGGATTAGTGAATATTTTTAAATTAAAATTCCATCAATTAGAAAACATTAACTAATAAATTACCTAGGACAAATCAAAACCACATAACCTGTTGCACACACTTAGAATTATTTGTTAGGACAACCGACTTTAGCTTTAGGTTAGGCCGGTGTTTACTTTCTTACTGCTTTATGACGGGCTTTCTCGGCTTTCATTGTATGTTGGATGTAAAACTATTGGTGTTTTTGTTTACTTACTTTTACTGCACTCTGTGATGTGATTTGGTTGACGATTAGATTACCCGTAGGTTAGGAGCGATCTGATTGTTAACAAAATTTTCTGCAAGTGGCCATACTCATGCAAGGCAGTAAAAAGGGGGCTAATTAATTAATAATCATATAAATGCTACAGGTGCTTCTGGAAAAATCTATTTTCTAAGCCTAATTTTAAAACTGCTTCATATACATTTTATGCATTTGAGTCAATTAGCATGCATTGCAATAGATACAAACTAAAAAAAAAGAGTCTAAATATTAATTGCATTTTTAGACATTTTTCACCCTACATAAGTTAAGGGGTCAATTAGGATTTATCTTAGATGTCGGCCCTCAATTCCTTAAAACTTAAATAGCATCCCTTCCCATCTTTCATAAGAGACTGGACACATGGTTTTAAAGCGCCTAGGTGGTTAGCTGGCTCCCCAATCCAGGCCGGAATAAGTCCAGATTTGCACTTCATTGGTTAGGTTTGAGTCAATATTTTATAGTACTCAAATTAGATTTAAGTTCTGAGGTAGATTCTTTTTAGATCTTAAGTCCTCATTCTCCGGGAATATAATCCCAAATTTCTAATAAAATGTTAACTTAAACATAAAATTTATCTCTTAAAATATAAAGCCCAACATAGGATAGACTAAGGTTGCCTCTGAGCTTCTCAGAATCCATCTCCTCCTACTTTTCCTCATTTGACTTGCTAATAAATATTCATCATTGAGTTTTCTCCTTAAAAATTCCTACTTCTATTTCCTTGTCTTTTACTTAGTAGTCAGAAGGGTATGAAATCACTGCTTTAATCAAGAGTTTTCTTAGGAGTATCCCTCCTAGGATATAATTAACTATAGGAGCTTGCTCCTATAGGGATTTGATTACCCTAGACTAAAATAAACCTTGTTTTATTCATATAAAACAAGGGAAGAATATTTGGGAATGCAGATGTCTTTAAAAAACTTCATTTCTAATCTTAAATATATTTATATGATGTTATTATTATCTTTTCAGATAATATAATATCCTGTTTGTTATATTCAATTTTAAAAATGATGAATTTTATAAAACTCATTCTTGCTTTTGGATGTCTTGAAGAATGTCATGTTTGTCTTTCAAGATGATATAATATTCTCCTTTTTATATCTAAATAAAAGAATGAATAAATTTTTCAAAAAAACTTATTTCTATTTTTAAACACATTCTTAAGAATTTCATGTTTATCTTTCGAAATAATATGTTATTCTTTGAATTGTGTTTGATTATAGAAATATCAATTTTCAAAACCCTATTTTGATATTGAATCCATTATTGAATATTGTGTCAGTCTCTCAAGATTGTACTTTATTCTTAATGTAGTATTCAATTACAAAATAAGAGAAATCAAAATCTGCGTGGTGACACAATTTTTCCCACCACTATCCTAATTCAACAAATCATATTTTCTATTACAAGGAAGAATATTAACTTTTCCAAGTGATCTAAGGTCTTTTTGGAGTTTAAATTTAACAACTCTAGAACTTTCACCATCCAAACCTTCAACTTATTCAACACTTTTACCTCAACTAACTCTCTATCTTCTTTATCATCCACACCTAAATCAACTGAACTTGTGGTACCCTTAGTATTCTCTTCATCATAATAAGACTCTAAGATTTTGAATATATTAACATCTATGGATATGTCCAAATTAAAAGAACCTGATTCCTTACCAATAATAGTAAGAGTAAACTTCTTCATCAATTGCTCATTCGACTATCTAGGAACATCCTCCTCTATCTTTAGGTCCTCGTTACCATCAACAGCTTCATACTCAACACTTCCTTACTCTTCTTCAATTATCATATATAGAGTGATATTTACATCATCAACAACATATGAATTAACCCACTCTTAATCATTCACCTCCAATCTAGAGTTCTATGTAAAATTATCTTTCAGCTGAGATTTTCTGAGACTGAGAGGGCCTTCTCTTCAAAGATTTTAAATTATATTAGCCAAAAATCTCTTTTGGTCTCCTCTATTATTAGCAGCAAAAAATTTCCTCCTTTTCCCATAATTAAAATGCACCCAAGGACCATAAGAAGACTCATTATTTATTTCCTCCAACAAAGACTTTTTAGAAATATTACCTTTCAAATCAGACCTGACCATACCATCATCACAAGCTACATTCTCCTTCAGATTACATTCATTGATCAAATTGCCAATTTTTCCACATTTTAAACAAAATGTAGAAATTTTCTCATATTCCATTTTCTGAAAAAATCGTTCATCCAATAGTTCCACCCAAACACCAATAAAGAGTTATTTATCTAATGCAACATGAACACAAACTCTTACATACTTTGTTCTTCCGCATTGGAACATATTACTATTAATCAATAATGGTGTTCCTAACAATGATGAAATTCTTGTCACATTAATCTCATCCCAATATTATAAGGGTAGATGAGGCATCCCAACCCAAATAGTAGATGACAAGCCTTTCAATGATGTAGGTGAAAAATTTAGAAGTCCACTAATCAAAGCCTACTCTATGACCACTCACGTACCAAGGACCTCCTGATAAAAAATTCTCCATAGCTAAAAGAGAGAAAAAAGAGCATAAAACCCAACCTAATCCAAGGATAATAAGGTGGAATTTACCAAATTGCACCATTGACGACGTAACTCCTTAGCAATCACCTCAAATGGAATATCCTTCTATAAAACTTTAACTATTATAGAAAATTGAAGTTTTCTTTAATTAGCATATACACTTGGCTCATGCAACTTGATAGCAACTCCATCTTCCAAAAGAAAAGATTTAACTTTTGAAAAATTAATCTTAATATTTGAATGTCTAGACCAAGGATTAATAGGAGCTTTATCAACCAATCCGCCATGATCATCCATAACTTCTATAGATGCATTTTTCGTCAATCTTCCTTTCTTGACCATTAAAACAAATGCCTGAAGACATATTGGTAACCACCTTAATAGACAAATCATCCTTAGATGGAATATCAGATTTAGTATTCAAATTACCAAACCTATTTACATAGAGCTTCATACCCGAGGAAGATGATGCTACAAATTCTTTAGGTCTATTCTGTTGAAACTTGTTCAATATGAATTAGGTTGTTAGACCTAAGCTTATGTCCCAGCGGCTAATCAAGATGAGGGTGAATTGGTAATTAAAAAAATTTACCTCTTTTTGAATTTTAAACTAAGAATAACTTTAGTGAATTTTGTGCAAAAGGTTTTTCAACCACAAATTAAAAAGTTAAAAATAAAAGCAGCGGAAAATAAAAAGATGCAAGATTTATAGTGGTTCGGTCAAACACGACCTACATCCACTCCCCGGAGGCACCCTTCGAGTATTGCACTAATACCACTATTGACTCTCCATTTTCACCCACAGCAAGGCGGAGAAGCCTTTACAAGACTCTTCAACCACTACCCAGTGCGGCAGAGAACCATCATCCTTTTACACTCTCTAAGTGTTGATAGAGGACTATCATCCTTTTACACTCTCCAAGTGTTGGCAGAGAACTGTCTGTCTTTTCAAACTCTCCCAGTATAGGCAGAGAACCCTTCGGCTATTCACACTCTCCAAGTGTAGATAGAGAACCCTTCGAGTGTTCACACTCTCTAAGTGTCGGCAGAGAACCCTTCGGCTGTTCACACTCTCCATGTATCGGCAGAGAACCGGATCTCCTTGACAGATCTTCTCACAAGAAATCTAGAAGGATGAGAGAAAAGAGTGAAGTAATCACAAATCACAAGTGGAGATTGTTAACTTTGAGCACCAAGTGAATCCTTCACGCTCTAGTAGTAAGAATCCTCCTTCAAACACTCTCTCACACTCTCTCCTTTACTCTCCCTTCAGTTAACATGAATATCAGTTCGCAAAAAAATTACAAGACAGTTTTAAGTGGACCTTATATAGTAAAGACACAAACAAACAGTCCAAAAATTAAAAATTTCAATTTTGTACTACTTAGATCGTCCGGTACGATCGTGATTTCATCCTAAAAGAATAGTGTAAAAATGTTGCATATGATGTCTTATGTGCATTGGGACTAATTGACTTCGCACATGATCATCGTCCCATACGAACTATATTTGTCCGGTACGAACAGTTATTTTAAAGCCATAATAAAACATAACTGCAAACGGCCCATATGTCAAAAGAATAGAGAACATCATCCTAGGACGAATGTTCATGTTCATCTGGACGAATAGCACAAACTTTGAAACCCGAGGACATCGTCTTGGAACGAACTGTTCATTTTTTCTGGACAAACATTACAGACTAAGAATCTAGAGGAGATCGTCCAGGGATGAACTAAAAATTTCATCTGGATGAACAATTTAGATTGAGAATCCAGAGGAGATCGTTCAGGGTTGAACTAGCAATTTCGTCTAGACGAACAGTTCAATCTCAGAATCTAGAGAAGATCATCCTGCGTCGAACAGTCCATTTCGTCCGGAAGAATAGTTCATTGTGATAATCTAGAGAGCATCATCCAGGGATGAATAGGGAAATTCATTTGGACGATCAGGACTTAGAAAAATTTTCTCACTTTCTGTTTGAAATTACTAGATGGACAAGAGGGGGGTGAATTGTGAAAACTTTTTGACAATAATTAAAATCTAAGCAGGAGTTCTAAATCTTTTCGTTGTTTTTAGAATTTTAATATGAAAATTTAAACAACCCTTTTTTTTCCAAATTTTCCATGGCAAATATTTTGAAATTAAAAAGGCACGCAGTAATGAAAAAGCAGTAAGGAAATAACACATCAAGATTTTTATAGTGGTTCAGTAAAAATATGACCTACGTCCACTCCCCGGAGTCCTCCGCTCTGGGATTTTCACTACAAACTATAGTTCTCTTTTTGCCCCCCTCGGCAAGGCGGAGAAGCCTTTAAAAACCTCCCTTTCACCAACTCGGCGTGGCGGAGTGCCAAACTCTATTTTCGCCCTCCTGGCGATGGTAGAGAACCTTCTCATTTTTCTCCCTCCTGGAGAAGGCATAGTACCTCGAGGTCACGGATGTAGACGAGCCTTTCCCTTGGAGATCCTCCCTCAAATTCTTCTAAGGCCATAGGAGGAGCAAGATGCAGCAAGTTCGGAGCAACCGTGTGATCTCTCTTTTAACACTCACCTTCTCCTTCCTCTCTCAACCCTAAAGAACTTCTCTAGATCTCTCTCCCTTAGAATCCCTCCGTAACCACGTTCTCCTCTCTCATACATCGCTGAAAAAAATTACCTTTTGATACATAAAAACGGGCTCCAAAAACCCTGAAATCTCAAAGTAGCCGTTACTATCGTACAATACGGTTATACAATCGTACAATACGATCTTCATAAATAGACTTCATCCTGATACGAAGTGGTACGAATAGTTCAAAAATGTTCGTACCGTACGATACTAAATCGTACCGTACGATCCATGACAACACAGTTCGTACAAGATGATAGTCGGGACGGTCAAACATCGTCTCTATTCATCGTATGGTATGATGGACATCGTACAGTACGATGAGACAAAAAACAACTGATCGTCCGGGATGATATCCGAGACGATTATAATTCGTCTCTGTTCATCGTATTGTACGAATGGGTTCGTACAGTACGATGTTCAAATTATAATTAATCCCGAAATTCTTGCACTAGTCACGAGTTAAATTAAGTAAGTATTTAAAAATAATCGTACAGTACAAACACGTTCGTACTGTACGAACGACGAAAACTTTCTTACTTAAGTTAAACAACGGTTAGGGTTTTGGATTTGAACATATCGTACAGTACGATATAATTTTGTACGGTATGATCTATTCACAGAATTGTACTACAACCCTCTGATCGTACGGTACGAATTAACATCGTACAGTATGATCTCCAGAGAAGAAATTCTATTACATTCTACATTTAAAACCTCTCCCCCTGTGTGTGCGCATGGTTTCTTGAGCTTTTATGCATTTTGTGGCCAGACTCAAGAAAATAAAAATGAAATAAAAAAGAAAATACATTGCAGACTCTTACTCCTAATCTACCTATCCTTGAGTCTTCCAGTAGTCCTGAGTAGCTTTTGATCTTCCTGAAATGTTAGTACTCATGGATAATAGCAAATAATATGCAATGAATCTCAAGTCAATTATTATTTTTCATCATCAAAATCTTAAGCTTGGGGTCATGGGTTGCAACAATCTCTCCCTTTTTTATGATGTCAAATAATAATTGTTATAAGCAAGTGTTAAAGGTTTTTTTTTTTGGATTTAAACATGAGAAAAAGAAAGGTACAAAAAAAAAGAAGATGCAGTGCGAAATAAAAAACTTCCATTTAACCATAAAAGAAGATACAACGACCTTCTCCCCCTTTTGACAGCACAAAAAGAGGAGCAAACACGAAAAGAAAAGTACAACACTAATACAATCTAAAGAGGAGGATCCTGATCAGGTGGTGGTGGAGGTGGATTTGGTTGGAAGTGCTGAAAAAGAGTGTCAAAGCACTGATTAATAGCAGTAAAGCTCTCTCCAAACCATTGCATATCTGTCTCGTGTTGCTGATGTTATTCCTGAATATGAGTGTCGAGACGAGTCTGAAGTTAGTCGAAGCGTTCGATCAAATCATCTTGTGCTGGTGCAGGTGCTCGAGGAGGTGCATATCCTCATGGACGTGGTGGAGCAGCGGCTGTGGCATCTTCTCCTTCTTCTTCGTCAAAAACAGGTTCTTCTGTATTGTATCCCCGATGGAAAAGGATACGGAAGGAGGCATCCGTATAAAAAATAGGAATATTGTAGGGTTCACTAGGATAGGTCATTTGATATTTATTTTGGAGGATATATCCTACAAGGTGACCAAGAACTATGTTTTGTTTTCGGCGAGTGGTAGGGAGATGAACGAATGGCATATGGCGAATATAGTCAATGATCAGATCGGCCTCGTCGAATCTTGTGTTGGTCATGATAAGGTATGCAGTGACGGATAGGGTTGGGGTCATGTTGACATGGTCACCACCTTTGGGTATTATTGAGGTACGAAGGACATGTTGAATTATGCGCGCATTTCTATTTAGGGAAGAAACGAGAGGTTGATGTTGATAGAAAGCGGCATTTCTAAGGACCCGATTGACATCACTCCAATCAAAATCATTTGTAAGAAAAGAACAGACCAAAGGCCCTTCAGTAGATAGCCCAATGTATTGGGCGATGTCAGCTTTGGTTATTTAAACATTTTGTCGACAAACGAAAGAGTGGAAGGTTAAATTGTCGACAGTATAAGTAAGATTGGCTAAGAATTCTAGGAGGAGTTCAGAATTATAAGGAAAGGCTAGGGTGAGAAGAAACTGGAGGGTGGTGGAGGCAAAGAGGTTTAGTACCTCAAAGTTCAGAGCTGCCTGGTTGAGCAACCTGGAGGGTGTGATTTTGCAAGTTTTGAATTTGTGGTAGGCATCCTCATTTTCCGTATTCAAGAATCGGGCACTATGGTGGCGAGAGGAAGACGAGCTTCCCACTACCAAATGTCCTTGCTTGCTGGAACTAGACATGGCTTGAAAGGTGAGTGAGAGGTTTGTGAGTGTAGTGAGGATATCTACCCTTCTATTCTATTTATAGAGTTTTCAGCAAATCGTACAGTACGATAGACGAGTCATACAATACGAAGTGGCAATAATTGTTCTGACAATTCGTACCGGGAAAAGGCGGTCAAAACGTACAGTACGATAGGTATCGTACAATACGATCAGTGAATTTCGATCGTCCCGAGGCTCGTCGGTACGAATTTTGACCAAAAGTATCGTACTGTACGAACAGGTGTATCGTACTGTACGAGTGGCATTAATTTCGTATCGAACTCTTTTAATAGGCTCTCATCTGTTGCTGAGTTGGATCGTACTGTATGATTTGAGGCAAATCGTACAGTACGATAACCAATAATAACGTACCAGCACGCTTAAACTCGTCCCCATCCGTTTCGCTGACGTGTATCGTACAGTCCGAATACGAGATATTGTACAGTACGATCAACAGAGACGAATTTGGCTGCCTAGGATGTTCTATGTAGATTGTAGTAGATCGTACCATACGATTTTAAGATCCTACAGTACGATACCACAAATTCAACTTGAGTGCTTTTTGTGTGGTGAGTGTGTGATGATCAGGAGCAGCCCTAGAAGATTTATTTATTATTATTATTTTTTTATGTTGTTTTGTTTTTATTTTTGTTTTTTTTATGTTTTTTTTTATGCAGTTATATCGATGACACCTAATCTAGTCCTCAAGGAGCTAAAGGTGTCGAAATCTAGAGGTTTTATGAAGATATCTTCTAATTGATCTCCTGTAAAAATGTGGTGCAATTCTATATCTCCCTTAGCAACGTGATCTCTAATGAAGTGGTGTCTAATGTCGATATGTTTTGTTCGTGAGTGCTGAATTGGGTTCTTAGAGATGCAAATTGCACTTGTGTTGTCACACATAATTGAAATGGTTCCTATAGGTAAGTTAAGATCAAGAATTTGTTATTTTAGCCATAGTACTTGTGCAACACAACTTCCTACTGCAATATATTCTGCCTTTGCTGTGGAAAGTGCTACTGAGTTTTGTTTCCTACTGGACCAAGAAACTAATGATTGTCCTATTAATTGGCAGGTACCAGAGGTGCTTTTTCTATCTATCCTATATCCTGCAAAGTCAGAATCTGAGTACCCTAAGATTTCAAAGGAAGTTCTGTGCCTAGGATACCAAATTCCTAAGTTTGGGGTGCCTAGTAGATATCTAAGAATTCTCTTGACAGCAGTTAAGTGAGACTCTTTAGGATCAGCTTGAAAATGGGCACAGAGGCACACACTAAACATTATGTCCGGTCTACTGGCAGTCAGGTAAAGAAGGGACCCAATCACTCCTCTATATTTCTTATGATCTACTGATTTTCCACTAGGATCTTTGTCTAATTGAATTGTTGAGCTCATTGGAGTGTTCATGGGTTTAGCACTATCCATTTCATATTTCTTTAAAATATCCTTAATATACTTTGATTGGCTAAGAAAAGTTCCATTATCCATTTGTTTTACACTAAAGCCAAGAAAATAATTAAGTTCTCTCATCATGCTCATTTCAAACTCATTACTCATTATTTTTGAAAATTCATCACATAACATTTTATCTGAAGATCCAAATAAAATGTCATCCACGTATATCTGAACAATGAGAATTTCTTCTTTGACCTTTTGTAAAAAGAGTGTAGTATCTACACTACCCTTTTCAAATCCTCTATCCAATAGGAATGAGCTAAGTCTTTCGTACCA
>NW_021319667.1:84839-90704 GCF_001605985.2 Dendrobium catenatum | reverse complement strand
TTCAAAACAAGATTAAAAGCAAGACAAGATAACTTATATTGATATCATGATAATGAAAATTACAATTAGAGAATTGATATCAATACAACTTAAAACAAAAAATCTAACACATAAAATGAAACTAACACATAACTAAAACAAAATACATCATAATCTATCACATCACAATCACATCACCTAAAGAAGATCATAAGAAAGTACACAAATCACTGTGAGGGTCCCTGATCTGGAGGAGGAGGAGGTGGAGCACTGAAGAAATTAAAATAACTGCTTATCATAAGCATATTGGAACTTATATCATTTATCTGCTCTCGCATATATCCCATGTCCTGATTATACTGAGCATCCTGCTGTTGCAAGTGAGTTTTAATTTGATCAAATCTTTGATCAAAATGAGTCTCTAAAAGATCAAATCTCTGAGCCAAATCTTGATTTGGTTCACCAGTAGGTGCAGGTGCAGGTTCTTCATCTGAGTCACTAATAACATATTGTGCACGTGATTCATCTTTATTGAAAATTGCTCTAAAAGATCCATCATTTTAGTAGAGAGGCTCCTCTAAATCATGATTTGGATGAACTAGATCATACTTATTCTCCAAAATGTATACAACAAGATGTCCTAAGGCAATGTTTTTCTTTCTCTTATGGGAGACATGGCCAATCTCAAAAAGTCCATAAATATAATCAATTATCAGTTGGGCTTCATCTATAGGTTGCTTGGTTATAATCAAATATGTCACAGTAGAAACAAGAGGAGTAATGTTGAATCTATCACCAGCTTTAGGAATTATGAAAATTAGAAGAACAAGCTGAATGATTCGGGCATTTTGATTTAGAGAGGCTACCCAAGCCACATGAGTTACTACTCTAATTCCTCTAAGGATATTATTTATTTCAGACCAATCGAAATCAGAAGTAGTGGTCAAGGTATGGGCTCTAATCCCTTCAGTCCTTAAGTTCAGAAAAATTCCTAAGTCTGCCTTAGAGATCTCTACTTTCTTCTTAAACACATAGAACCTAATCACTGAATGATCAGAACTAAAGGACATGTTTGCAAGAAAGTAGTGAAATGTCTCCTTATTATAGAAATAGACAAGTGTGAGAATGAGGCCAAATTGGGTAGAAGCAAATAGATTCATTACTTTAAAATTGATTTGCTCTTGTAGAAGGACTCTAGATGGAGTGATTTTTGTAGAAGCAAATCTAGGGAATGACTCTTCATTAGCCTTGGATAGAAAGTTCTCACTATATTTTTTGGGTGGTCCCTTAGCCAATACCTTTTGTCTTTTTCTAGAGCTAGCCATGGATAAGATCTAGAGGAAAAAGGGGTTTGAAAGGGATGTTTGAAGTGATGACATGTGAGTTTAAAAGCCTTCAATTAAAAACGAGTTTTCCTACAGGCGAAATTAATTTTTTCCCCTATGAATTTGAGTTCGTCCATACAAATAAATTTTTTTATGGACGAACGAATGAGTCCAAAAATGAAACGGGTTTTCATAATCATACAAGTAACGATGCATCCTTTCGTACATACTTTTGACCAAACGATTATACAGACGAACAGGTGTTCATCCTGGATGATCAGACATTAAAGATCATTTTAATGGCAGTTTAACCGTCCCCCACATTGAATCGCCAAGTGTTCGTCTGTACGAACCATAGGTTCGTACGTACGATCTTGCATAATAAAACCAACCTTATCCATTTAACTGTCAACATTTGTACAGACGTTTTAAGATTTCGCCCGGACGATTGTGACTATCGTACAAACAAAGAGAAAAATAAAAACTGAAAAACTGTATGCAAACCGTTCAAATCCGATAGTTAATACATGACACAATTCCTCTCGTACAAAATGAATTTCGACCCGGACGATTTTCACATAATTTTTCAAGCATGCATTCAAAAATCTAGATGTGAGAATTTTTCAAAACTAAATCACAAACACAATAAAAAACTATAGAAAACACAGAAAAATACAAAGTCAAATATAAAAAATCACAAACTTAAAAATACACACAAAACACTAACTAGGAAAACACACATCAATGCTGCAGAATCATTTTAATTAAGCATTCAAATCGATCACACCAAGCCTTGTTCTTAATGTACTGAAAGTATCAAAGGCTAGTGGTTTTGTAAGAATATCTGCAAGTTGATTTTCTGTAGAAATATGAATGAGTTCAATTTCTCCTTTGGATACATGATCCCTTATGAAATGATGACTGATGTCTATATGTTTGGTTCTTGAATGTTGAATAGGGTTTTTAGAAATGCAAATAACACTAATGTTATCACCATAAATAGGAATAGTGCCTAGAGTTAATATTAAATCAATCAACTATTATTTCAACCAAAGTACTTGTGCCACACAACTTACTAATGCAATGTATTCATCTTCAGCAGTAGATAGGGCTACTAAATTTTATTTTCTACTAGATCAAGGCACTAAAGAATTTATAATAAACTGACATGTTCTAGAAGTGCTCTTTCTATCAACCTTATAACCTGCAAAGTCAAAATCTGAATAACCAATAATTTTAAATGAAGAGCTAAACTTAGGATACTAAATTCATAAGTTTTGAGTTCCTAACAGATATCGTAAAATCTTTTTTACTGCTGTCAAATGTGATTCTTTTGGATCTGATTGAAATCTAGTACACAAATAAACACTAAATATGGTATCGGGTCGGCTAGCTGTCAAGTAAAACAAAGATCTGATTAACCTTCTAAATTTTTTTTTATCAACAGATTTTCCCTTAGGGTCCTTATCCAATGAAAATGAGGAACTCATAGGTGTACTAATAGGTTTAGCATTATCCATTTTATACTTTTTGAGGAAGTCCTTAACATACTTTGTCTGACTAAGAAATGTACCCTCCTCAATTTGCTTAATGCTAAAGCCTAGAAAGTAACTTAAATCTCCCATTAGACTCATCTCAAATTCTCTACTCATTATGTTAGAAAAATCATCGCAAAGATTTTTATTTATAGATCCAAAATGATGTCATCAACATAAATTTGTACAATGAGTGTATCTTTTCAATTTTCTTTAAAAAGAGAGTTGTATCCACACTTCCTTTTTCAAATAATCTTTTAAGTAGGAAGTTGCTCAATCTCTCATACCAAGCCCTAGGTGCCTATTTCAATCCATATAATGCCTTTTTCAATTTGAAAATGAGATTAGTGTGCTTAGATTTTTCAAAACCTAGAGGTTGTTCTACAAAAACATCCTCTTGAATTATCCCATTTAAAAAGGTACTTTTTACATCCATTTGGTACAATTTAAATCCTCTAAAATAGGAAAAGACTAACAAAACCCTAATTGCTTCAAGTCTAACTACAGGGGCAAATGTCGACTCAAAATTAATTCCTTCAATCTGATTATAACCCTTAGATACTAATCTATCCTTATTTTTAATAACTACTCATGAGTCATTTATTTTATTTTTGAATACCCACTTAGTTCCAACTACACTTTGATCATTTGGCCTTGCAGTTAATTCCCAACCTTTTTTTCTTACAAATTGATTTAACTCTTCTTTCATAGCCAAAATCCAAAATTCATCTGAAAGTGCTTTATCAATATTTGTGGGTTCTATGATTGAAATAAAGGCTGAATGATTGACTTCTTTGTTTAGTCCACGCCTAGTCCTTACACCCTCACTAGGTTCACCAATAATCAATTCCTTTGGGTAGTTTTTAGAAAATCTCAAATCTCTAGACAAAAGATTTTCTATGTCCAAAATTTCTTCCAAATTTATTTTATCAATCTTTTGGGAGTTAATCTCAATCTCATCTTCTACAATATTTGGCTCTTCTAAAATTCCAGATTAATCAAATACAACATGTGTGGTCTCCTTAATTACCAAAGTTCTTTTATTGAATATTCTATAAGATTTTCCAACACTTAAATATCGAATAAAAATTTCTTCATCAGATTTTGGATCAAATTTTCCTAAGGCAGATTTTCCATTTAAGATCCTTATTGGACTGAAAAGAGGACTTCACCTATTTTTCTAATTAACATGCATCACAAAGGTGATCCTTAGTAAGTCTAGTTTTGGTATACCTCTCACTAGGTTCTTTTAGGTAATCCTCCTAAGGTTTTTCATGCTAGAGTGACAAAGTCTCCTATGCCAAAGCCATGACTCATCAGAAATAGTTTTTAAACAAAAGGTAGTAGGAGTTTTAATGCAATTCAAGTCTAACATATACACGTTGTTTACCCTTATACCATTCAAAACATCATTTCCATTTAGGCTTAATAAACAGCTATTAGGAAAAATTTTTACACAGTATCCCTTATCACATAGCTGGCTTATACTTAACAAATTATGCTTTAAGCCTTCTACTAATAACACATTTTCAATGAAAAAAATTCTTAAAATTTTCAATCATACCTAATCCAACCACCTTCCTTGTGGTGTTATCTCCAAGTGTAACCTTGCCTCCACTCATGGCTTCCAGCGATATGAATTGTACAGTATCTCCAGTCATATGCTTTGAGCATCCACTATCTAGGTACCATATGCTCTCACGAGGTCTTGTGTCAGAGCGACCCTACAAAATTATCAAACGTTAGACCTAGGAATCCAAACAAATTTGGGTTCTCTTTTTGGCAATTTATTAATAGATACATGTATGATATGTCTAGGTTTATGCATCTTAGGTTTCCACACAAAATAAGTTTTCTTCTTCAAAGTACAGGTGTGAGCTATAAGTCCAATCAATCCACAATTATTACATTTGACTTTTGGAAATGGATTACTAAGTCTTCTACTATTCATCTGTCTATTAAGGGATTGCATAAATTTAGGATGCAAAATAGAATTAGTGAAATCTTCAAGTTTAGGGGTTATCTTTTTATCCTTGAGAGCATTTATCTTCAATTTGTAAAATAAATTCATATCTTCCAAAATTCAATTTGTATAATTGATTCGATATATTTTTCTCTCTGATTCATCCTGATTATTCTTGATTTCAATTTGAAGTTCTGCAAAGGATGTTTTTAACATTTCATGATTTTTATTCAAGTCATCAAACTCATCAAGTAATTTCATGTGTTTGTTATCAATTAAAGCATCATCTTTCCTAAGGATTTCATATTCCTTTTGTAATTCTTGAAGTTCTAAGCTCAGACTAGTATGCATTTTCTTTAATTTAATATATGCATCATGCATGTGTTCAGAAACTTCAAAAAGTTCATTGTAAGTCAAATCACATACCTCTTCTTAATCTAACTGATCAAGATTATCGGCCATTATGTACAGATTAGTGACTTCCTCTTCCTTTTCCGTCTCTGACGAGTCTGAAGCTGAGTCCGCCCAAAAAGCTTTTTGGAATTTTCTCTTGCCCTTCTTCACAATTGGTTTCTCCTCTACCTTCTCCTTGCTAGGAGTGACTTTGAGTTTTGGGTAGTCTATCTTAATATTTTTAGGTTTCTTGCACTCATAGCAAAAAACATCATTTGAAATATTGACATTTCTATTAAATTTATCTCGATTCCATTGTTGGTGTCTCTTTTGCTTCCTCTTCAGAAAGCTTCTAAATTGTCTAGTCATTAGTGTGATGTCATCTTCCTCCTCAGGTTGTGAGTGTTCACTCTCTGACTCCTCCACTTTCAGTGCTATGTTCTTTTCCATTTGTGGTTTACCTGCATCAATCTTTCTTTGGCTAACTCATTGCTCGTAAGTAATTAGCGATCCAAGAAGATTATCAATAGAATAAATGTTTAGATCTTTAGACTTTATAATTATAGTGATTTTAGCATCATAAGCAGTAGGCAAACAATGAAATATCTTATTAATCATTTTAGCATTCGTTGCTTCCCTACCCAATGCATGTAAAGAGGTGACTATTTGT
>NW_021319667.1:81722-84739 GCF_001605985.2 Dendrobium catenatum | reverse complement strand
AAATCAACTTATTGAAATCTCTTTCAATACGAAAAAAGGAAAAGACAAACCAAGTGTTTGCTTCTACATTTGGAGTGGGGTTAACATGTGGAAGTTTCTTAATGAATAGGCATTATAATGCCCTCCATCGAGAGACTTTCACGAAACAAAATCACAAAATTTCTCGACGCAAGACAACTCACAAAATTTGTCATAAAGCGTCTCAATACAAAAACAATTCGCAAAGCTCTTTCAAAAGTCTCCAACAATAAAGAAACTCGTGAAGCTTTTGACACAAAATCAATACACTTTCAACTTTCCACCCAGTTACTGAAATGAAATCAAATAGAATGTAAGAGTGAAAATCAGCACTTCTTTGTAACAATCCACAGGACAACAAATCCACTTAATATTAGAACTCAAAAATTCTATCAAAACATAAATACCAAAAAGAGAGTTTAATGCCAATCTGATTTTTCCAAATGTTAGGGACAATGCTCCAACCACACCAAATATCACCTTCCAACATAACCAAACTATTCCATGTTGAAAGAAATCTAAAGCATGTTTAATAAGGCGAACCAAGTCATCATGAGATTTTCCAACACAAAGTGAATTGCAAGGCTTTTCCAGTATGAAACAAATCTAAGAAAATTTCAGCACATAGCCAATCTCAGGATTTTCTGCCACAAATCACTTTACAACAACTCTCAAAGTTCACCAATGAGTTTCCGATATGAAGCAATCTCTAGAACTTACTAAAGAGTTTCTAAACTTATTATTATTTGCCATTGAGAATCCAAAGATGGTTTTGACTCAAACCCACGAATTTACTTTCATATCATACACACCATACCTTGCAAAAATTTAATAACTGAGAATGTATTATTTTTTTTTATAACGATATGGAGATATTGAGATTCTAACCAAAACTTATACCAAAAAGTAAGGCACTAATGCTCTTTTCAACCAAAATCTTCTCTATCATAGTTTCAATCAAGCTTATGTCAAGGGGTAAATTCGTTAAAACCTTCTAACAAGAAAACTTCACAAAACTCTCCTATTATAAAACATTCGTAAAAAAAAAACTATCATGGAGCTTCTTAATACGAAGACAACTCACAAAGCTCTTCGTAAAGTTTCTAACCATAGAACTACTCGTGAAATCTTTCAATCTAAGTAAGCCGAAACCCCCTTTTTTTATATGAAGCAACCTATGAAACTTTTCAATATAAAACATACAGCCTTACCCTTGAATCAAGTGCCCACAAAATCAAGATCAACATAGAGCATGGGAAGAATATTCTTACAAGAACTCATAAACCTCGTTCAAATATTTTATTATGCACTTTATATATCAAAACTACACCTTGCCATAATTAATCAATATCAAGAAGAAAGTGTTCTTTGACACTTCTGTATTTCCCAAAAAGAAAGTAACCTAAAGCGAACAACTTTGTAACCAAGCGATATGCCTTCAAGGATTAGAACATGAAGCATGTGCAAATCTTTAAGTAAGTATATGAACCTTATTTAATGTCAGATGTATAAAATCATAGTTTGCCAAGAATTCAAGTTTAACATCACGTTATTGAAATGAAGGAAAGTAGCTCATTTTGTGCTTGCCACTTGGTATCAAATGTAAGACATAGACATGATCCAACAAAATCCACTCATGCTTAATGAAGTAAGATCCTCAACAAATTCGCATCTTAATTCTTTCAAACAAACGAGGATAGACGATATGCATTTCTATCATATTCGAAAGCCAATTTATATGAAAAGGGCCTCAATTAATCTACAAAGAACTTATATTTGAAAATTCATATACATGTCTTGTCATTAATGAAAGATTACTTGGCAACGAGATGAATTTTAACACATTGTTTGCAAGGAACTCTAAGCTTACTCTCCACCATTTAAGAGAAAATTTCAACGATATTGCGTTCATGCCATTGTCTAGCAACCACCAAACGTAACCACTTCTCATGAGCGACAATAATGTAAAAGAAATCAAGAGATATCATGGCTTAAATAATCACCTTTATAAAGTAAACTTTGCTTCAAACAAATTCCCACATGTATATTAACATAACCATCTCAAAAAGCATTTGTTAATAAAACTCAAAGTAACCACCAATTACTATACATGTAAAACTTTGAATCTAAAACTCAATATAATATTCTCTGTATGTAAAGAAGCTTTATATGCAAACCTCATAAGCAAAGATCATGCATTATGAATCAATGAATCATAATTGAAAGGCCACGAATCCATATTCCAATTTTGTGCTTCTTGAGATATATGAGTGTATAAAGAGAATTTTTTTTATTCCATTCCAAGTTGTTTTTTTTCTTCTTTAGAGTATAGATGAATCAAGATACAAATGTAACTTCCAACGGTTCCTTTTGATCGGAATCTACATTACTCCTTCACAAACATTAATACAATCACCTCAAGTGCATCTCTTCTTTTTTTCTTTTTTCTTTTTTTTAAGAATGTCATAGCCTTTCATGATATTTCACAAATGGCGTTTTACCCATCCTTCTCGATCTCATGCCCAAGCATCTTACATAGAAGTAGCACAATAGATTCAAATCATTCCTTAATGGCATAATTAAATTCTTGACGAAATATAAGAGCTAATTATACTTCACTCAAATCTTTGAGGGGCATATAAACAAGACCCACCACACTTGACAAAACTTCAAAGGTTGGAAGCAATATTAGAAAATAACAAGTATGTAGGAAAATATTGAATGACATTGGATTCTTTTAAGCAAAACAATTCATGACCGCGGAAATCTTTGATTTGAAAGTATGAAACCCTTATGTAGCCATGAACTTTATAAAATACTACCAATATAAAGCTTCAACTTGAACCAAAACATCACAACTCTCTCTCTCTCGATGGCATTTCGCTAAACATTTGGCATGCGAAGCTGTTTTGATTGAAAAAATATATATTATTTTTGAAAAATATTAATTTTCTTTGGGAAAATTTAATTTTAAATTTTGAAATAGAACACGTCGTTAT
>NW_021319667.1:73033-81622 GCF_001605985.2 Dendrobium catenatum | reverse complement strand
GATTTAAGAGTTTGATGGATTTCAGATGAGTTATTAGACTTTGAGTTATAATGAAATCTCTTAATAAACTCTTTATGATTCATTTAGTTTAGGTTAGGTTTTAATTCACTTGGCTTAATATTAGAGGTATTTTAAACTAAGTGTGTTACTAATTATAAATGAGTTTGATGAAAGCTTTGATTTTATAAGTATTTTATGTTGGACTAATTTTAGTTTAGGTTTACTCTCCTAATTTAATCTACATCTTTTAAGGCTTTTAGGTTGGTTAGAGGTTGTTTAAGGGATCAGTTAAATTTGGTTTGAATTTTGCAGTTTAATAGTTATATTCATCAATTAAGGTTGGATTAAGAATAAAATGTATTGATATATTTTTAGAAGTTGGATTATGATTGATTCTATTGGTCGGTTATTAACAGATTAAGGCACGCTAAACCTAGGAAAAAGTGTCACTAAATTTTCTATGTTCTGATGTCTCTATCCTGTAAGGAGCATGCACCCTAAGTCTATGTTATGTAAGACTAAGTCCTTAATTTTTGTCCTTAAGTGTCACTAATGTTATAGGGGCTGAAGAAGTTTTGTTTTCTAACCTTTAGGATTTTCGTACATGTATCGCTAAACTTAAGAATCTGTAGCAGAGCAGTAGAATGAAAAAGAATGAAAATCAGAAATAAAAGGAATGTAGGCATTGTTGTTATGGACATGATTCTTTGGAGCCAAACATGTCTCTAAAACGCCTCTCCCTCTTATTCAATGCAATATGGATAGGAGAGAAGGTGTTTTGATGCCATTCACTGTCCCCGCGTTCCAAACAAGGCATTTGATACAAACCCGACTCGACTACACAAATCATCTCTACCAAACTCAAAGCAACAAGAGAAACTCAAGTTCCCAAAACTAGAACTAAAACAACCTCTCTTTCTACCCACCACATTCTTCCAACCTTACACCTTAGAAACAAACACTAATGAAAGAGAGACAACCTATGCAAGATAAATCACTTCATCCCGATAAGAAAAATCTAGACATAAATCCACCTCATTAAAGTCTTGACCCCAAAGTAACATCTTATGAAAAATTCTCCAAAATGAAACAACACATAAAGCCCCTTATCAAAAAGCAAACAAAACACAAAAAAAAAAAAAAAAACTCCCTTTGACACAAAATCGATCAAGTGCTTTTCTTTTTATTTGGAGTGGGGTAGACTCATGAAAAGTTTCTCGACGAGAAGGCATTGTAAAACCTTCCATCATGAAACATTTCACAAGACAAAACCACAAAACTTCTCAATATAAGACAACTAATGAAACTTTAACATAAAACCATTTATAAATTTTTTTTATCACGAAGCGGATAACAAATCGCTACGATATAAAACAAATCATAAATCTTTCCAATGCAAAACAAATCTAAAGCCAATTATGAATCTTTCAACATAAGCGGCCAAAGTCTTTTCCAACAAAAGCAAATCGTCAAATTTTCAATATAAAACCAACACACTTTCAACTTTCCACTAAGTTACCGAAATGAAATCAAACATAATGTAAGAGTGAAGATCCACACTTCTTTGTAACAATTCACATGGCAACAAATCCATTTAATATTAGAGCTCAAAAATTCTAACAAAACATAGCTACCAAAAGAGAGTTTAGCGTCAATCTGATTTTTTTCAAATGTTAGAGACAATGTTCCAACCACATCAAGTATCATCTTCCAACATAACCAAACTATTACATGTTAAAAGAAATCTAAAGCATGTTTAAAGCAGCAATATAAGCCATGATGAGATTTTCCAACAAAAAGTGAATTGCAAGGCTTTTCAATATGAAACAAATCTAATAAAATTTCAGCATATAGCCAATCTCAGGATTTTCCTCCACAAATCACTTTACAACAACTCTCAAAGTTCACCAATGAGTTTCCGATATGAAGTGACTCTTAGAACTTACTAAAGGGTTTCCAAACTTTTTGTTATCTGCCATTGAGAATCCAAATAAGCTTTTAACTCAAGCTCACAAACCTAATTTCATACCTTGCATGAGCGAGCAAGAATAAAATTCTAAAGCACATGACCTTCAAGCTCAACACATACATCAAATGTATTTAGAGAAAATATAGAAATTCTTATGCCGTTATTTTGCCCCCAACACTCAAGAGAGGACAACATGCCACAACACATCACTGATTCAAGGCATGGGATGCATGATTGTTTTCCACCAAGCTTCAAATTTCCATACCATAGGCCATTAAATACTCCAAGAGCACCTTTAACCTAAATTTGTAAGCTTATCTTAATATCAAATATCCAGCTTTTGATAAAGTGCTTCAACTGATATTGACAATCTCTTCAAACTAGCTCATGACATTCAGTACATTACATCATGTTTTACTCATTTATGCTCAATCAAGGTTTTGTGAGAGAAATATGGAAGATATATTGTTAAAACTCACATACAAGCTTAGGGAGAAAATCCTTGATACTCTAGTCCAGAGGACTCCATAATATCTCATAAGTAGCAAATTCATTGACATGACTTTGACAAATGATTAGCTTTGTAATGCACCACTTAAGCAAAAAGATCAATCAACATATACATGAGAGGAGAATTTGCTTCTCTTCCAGACATTTATTCTCTAAACATAAACCAAATATCTCTACATTAAATACATGCATATCTATGAACCTGAACTACAAACATGCTAAATTATTGCTCAAAAAGAACGCTATTACCAAAGGAAAAGGTATTTCATGTAGTTCGTATCTATTATCTCAATCCAAAGTGCATGTTAATAAGAGAGGCTTACTCAAAATCACTTTCATTTCGTATTTCAATTTACTACACATATTGGCTACAAATCAATTATCTGGCAAGCTTAAAGTATGCCAATAATCATTGGTATGCAACGGCATAATAGTAAATTGAAGAGGAAAGCCAATATGCCGTTATAAGTTAAATTGTCTAAGAAAAACACTTTAAGCATTTAGCCATTTGAGCAACCTATCAACTGAGGTAGAAATCAAGAACCAATATCAACTAACGTTCTTCTTAAGAATCATATGCTTGTCCCAATAACCCAGTGACTAATAGTGAAACCAAACCACGATATAATGCCTACTCATCAACCAGTAACCAAATGGTATAATAAACAGTAACAAAAACTTGAGAATGATACTTCATCATAAAAACATATGTTTGGAATCACTTTACAAATGTAATAGACAATCACAGAATTAATGCAACGATTGGCTTCAAATCAAAGAACCAAACAGGAGACGGAAATCACGAGTAGAGAAATAAGATAGAAGGAGATAAGGGAAAAAGAATGAGAAGCTCACATTGCCATTGTAAGGAAACTGGTATAGAAATCGGCTAAGGCCAAGTTTCATCGGAACTATCAGCCGAAGCGAGAGCTGGCGGGGGAACTCGGGCCGTAGGGAGGCAAGCCAGGTCTAGAATCGCGGTTCGCCTACAGTATTGTTATGAATCTGCGGGAAGAAGGGCTATCGGTTGGTCGGCCGTAAGAAGCGAAAGCTAGCAGCTCGAGAGAGGAGTAGAGAGTCGGTTCCGTCTAAGGCTTGAATGCGAATAGAGAGAGTAGGGAAAGTCGGCTCTTGGTCTTTCCCCGAAGAGAGCCAGGGAAGAGCTTAGCATGGGACAGAACGTCATAAGGCAATGGCAGGCGACTTCAGCCCCACTTAGCACGCTTCGGTCGCTCCTATGGTTTCGCCTGAAAACATGTGACCAGGCGGAGAAGGAGCTGTCGCCCTGGCTGTGCGATAGCCGATGAAGAGGCGAAAGTAGGGGCTTTGTATCGGTGTGTCCTGCACGAACCAGAATCGAGAGTCGGGAGCCAGGGAGCTCCGTCCTCTTTGTTATCCAAATCCGGAGAATCGGGGAGAGGGAGTAGCGTCGCGTGAGTCCTGGAGGAGGCGGTGCAAACCGAAGTTCGGAGGGGAACGCTGGAAGAAGAACTTCGTTCCCTTGTGAACCTGGGCGAATAGAGTGTCGCGGGGTGCAGCCGTGAGATGGAAGGCCTTTTGGCCTCAATTCAGGGCGCCCAAGGAGAATCGGGAGGTGAGACAGAGAGCGTTCCGATCACAATTTCTAATATCAATAACGGTCGGGAAATCCTTTCTTGGACTTGGGAGTCAATCAAATCTTTGATGATAGACCTAGCTAAGACCCAGGGATGAGCCTGAAACAAAGTTCACGAATTTGAGCCAGTTTTGGTTCACCTCTCGTGGTATACCTCGAACTCGCACATGCGACTCGACCCAAAAATTAATTATCAATAAATAAGATAAAATATATCAAACTCAAGTCAATGTCGATCGAAGTTAAATCTGAGCCCGCACAAGCGGTCGATCAATTCAATCAAACGCGTCCGATGGCAAAATCAGGACAATAAACGAGTCAACACTACCACTTTTATTCATTACACTCATACATACTATGAATGAATACATTCATCATGTTGTGTTTATTTATATTAGTAAATTTGTTGTTTCTCCTTCATAGTCAATTAGTGAAATAGTAGTTTATCTTCTCACTAAGATGGATAGTAGATGTTTAGTGCTAATAACCCGGAAATTTTGACCTTAAAAGAATCATATTAAGTGAATCATGTGACACTTTTTTACATTTTTATTTGTCCACAACAAATGATTCTAAATGTCGCTAATTTAAAGTCTAAACCAATCCTTAATTTCATAAGTGGAATCATGTGGCACATTTTGTTTATAATGATAGATAACTCTTTTTTAATATTAATGACTTAGAAGAATTAAATAAAAATAATAATAATAAACTACCTATAATATATATATATATATATATATTATATATATATATATATATATATAATATATATATATATATATATATATTATATTATATAATATATATATATATTATTTTGTGATGTTCCACGGCCATCATCTATCTTTCACAAGTGGAGGATGGTTCACGTTGATTGATCATTTATTCTAATTCCTCATACTATGATAATATTTTCTTAGTTTGTATATTTATTTGGAGCTATTCGATGCAGAATATGATAAATTCATTGTTGAATGCATATATATCTCTCATTCAATGACAACACACAGATTGTAATATTATTAGTAGCACATCAAAGGAATACAGATTAGAGAAATTACATACATACCACTTTACTAAACATCTATTACATATCTAACACTTAAAATCTTAAATATTACATGCATACCCCGTAATTTATTTAATATCAAATAATACCTATCTTAGATTTCTTCTCCTACACTATATATTCATTTCTTACCACTCATAATTTCTGATAATGAAATGAAATATGGGTGGTATTTGTGAATATTTAAACATCTTAAAGGTGTTAAAAAATAGTAAATATGAATTAGAGTAGTATAAGGTGGTATGTATGTAAATCTCCCTAAAAATTATGGAATATGCCCTCAAAAAATGGTCCATCACATTCAATTTTAATAAAAAATAGCTTTAATCAATCTCTGAAATATTATATGTATGTTCACAAAATTGTCAAATGAATAATTTCTTAGTACCTTCAATTCCTTAGTTCTTTTTATGGTAAAAGGTTCCTTAGTTCCTTTTCGATAAACCTAACCAGTTTATCTCTCTCCTTTCCTTTTCTTTCTTTTTCATATAATCAGTTGAAATCGGATAGTTGTCGGAAGAGAGTTGATTTGGGACGAGGGTCTTGAGATTAGAGATGACAAACTTTAGTGAATGTGAGATTGGAGAGCTTTCAACCGGATTGATGGACGGCGGCTCGGTCGCCATTTTAGAAAGAACGTAAAAACGAGAGCTCTAATACCATGTAGAAACCGTAAGGCAGCAGAGCCTTCGGTCAAGAATCGCTACCGGAGACGGAGAAGAAGAGGGAAAAGGAACACAGAAATAATATTGTATTCTTCACCCTTTGGTAGGTACAGTGTCTAGTATATATAGGTGAATATGATACGGATACAGTATACTTGTAAACAGCTGATTGGGTAAAGAAATAATCTGTTATTTCTTAACACTAAGCTGCTATCCTAATAAATACAAACAATTTTGATTCTTAGTTCGCCTTCAGAAAGTAAGTTGTCAATAAATAATGCCAAGCTCTAATTGCACGTTTGTATAATCCTTTAAGCAACAAAATAAAAATTGAAAAATAACAAAACTCCAACGATAGTAGTGAAGAGAATAAAAGTATGGAAAGGTAGGAAGTCAAGCATATAGTAGAGAGATAAAAATTTGGGTTATTTTGGCCCAAAATTTTTATTTTTTATTTTTTAATTTTTCAACAGAATTTTTATTTGTATTAGATTTGAAACTTTGTATAAAATAAAAGAAATATTAATTCAACCTTGAATGGTAGAAGTTTAACATCTTGTAGCTAACCCGAATATAATACTTAAATAAAATAAGCATTTCCACCATATCCATAGTTGTGGATGATACTATGAAATCTCATATATGCTCAAGAACAAATTTATCTTATTAAATCAAAATTAAATGCTAAGATAATTTTAAATTAAAAGTGAAATAAATCAAATTGAAATAAAATAACATAATGATGTTTTTTTTTATTTCTAATTTTTAATTTGATAAAGCCGTTCAATCTGATTTTAAATATTAAAATTTTGAAAAGTAAACAAATTCATACACTCTTAGATTTTTTTGGTAAAAAATTAAAATTTTTAGATCTTAACAATTTTGCTTTCTGGGTAAAACCTAGGAAGGAATTCTTTGCTGCATAGGGCTAATGGTCGGCATAAGAAAATAAAAAAAAATAAAAAAAATAAAAAAAAAAATAAAAAAAGGCTAATGGTCGGCCACATGTACTGGAGGAAAACCAAAAGAAAAATGGGCAAATATATTATACGGTTTAATAGTAATTAAGTTGATTATACAATAAGATATGCTTACATCGTGTGGTTGATCTACTAATTAAATTAAGCACTCATCGATTTTTTTGAATTGATTTCCTTGTTCTACGAGAAGTCACCAATACATAATTGATGCAATCGTAGAACGTCACGTGGCAGAATCTGGATGAAGTCACCACCACACCAACAAGTCTCAATCCTTGGCAAATAACAAACTGGGCTTCTTAATAGGGCGAATTATTACGTGCGGTCACTGAAAGTCTGAACATCCAATACTAAATTAAAGAAAAATCTTAAACATTCTCGAATTTTCTTAGTTATTTCATTTGTTCTATGCTCTCTCTTCTCTCTTTCTCGTTCATCTCCTTCCATCATGGCATGTTGATGCCACTTTAACTAACCACTCATGCATTCCATCGTTTGGTGATCTCATTAAGCCTTCCACCAACGAGTTACTATCTACCACCACCCTTCAACCATAGTTGATGGTATGCATTTTGTTGTGTATTTATGTGAACAATTAGAGACAATAAAGGAACATTTGGCCAATATCTATGAACCCAAAAGGAACTACATCTTTGGCTTACCCTACTTGAATGAAAGGTGGACAAATCACGACCACCGTGTCTATTTTGCCCCAGGATCTAATGTTAAAGAATTTCATCTATTTTACCTTTCTTCAATTATCTTTCTTTGTTACAATTCAATTTACAATCATTATTTATATGCAACCAGAGCTAACTAATTGGATTAATAAAAAATAATTATAAACGGTGGGAAAACATAATTATATTTCTACAATCAATATTTATATATTGCTTCAATGTTTAAAATCCAAAAGGACACACACACAATAGCCACTACAGGCTATACAAGAATACATATAAAACCAACGAGCTGAAAAAAGAACTAGATTAGCATCACTTTCTAGCCTCACTCTACTAACTCCCTAGCTTTAATTGAATCATATAAAATCAAGCAATGAGTAGAAAAGCCTAACAAGTAACCAAAACTTATCATTACAATCAATACTAGACAAAATAATCAATATGTTTGCTCCAATTCTAATCCATATCAATAAACAATAAAATAAATATGTTAAGTAAATCTATGAGGGATCTACCAGATTATAAAAATATCGATAAAAAGGGAAAGCAATCAATGGACATGCTATGATATGTAGTATCAATATTTGTTTAATAAATTCTATATCAATTGCATTTATCAATTAATTCATGTGCAGTTATGTCAATGCAATCATGAATGTAATTATGAAGGGCAAGAAAGGACATTTAGTTTTGATATGGTGTTTTCATTCTTCCACCCCAACCATCACCCACTTAGTCATTAATCTTTAATTTAACCTCAAATATTGACCAGTTGGTCATCAATTTTTATCTTATCATCATCATTCATTATTTTAAGTTAATTCGTAGGTTGCTTTCAATAATTATTTAAGAGTCATCGGCGTAATTTGGTTAATCAGTTATAGGCTACAACAAACCTTTTATTTTAAGGAAAGCTCATTTACCCATCCTCATATGTAAAGTATTATGTTTTAAGATCCAACCTACATTAAAAACAATGTTAATAACAAGCTTCCTTTCCTTAGATGCAAAATTCACCTTTGTCTTGAATAAATTATATCTGCTTTATTTAATGTATGAAATGTAACATGAAATGTAGAAATCTATAAAATACAG
>NW_021319667.1:64300-66294 GCF_001605985.2 Dendrobium catenatum | reverse complement strand
CGTATCAATTCAGAAAAATCAGAATTCGTAAATCAGCGGCATAACGGAAGTATACGGAATTTACACAAAATTTACAGATTCAAAAATTTACCAAATTACCATAGAATATCCACAACAAAATTATAAGATTTTTATTGTACTGAAGTAATAATATCAGACATTCAGATAAATTATTATTCGAATAAAACTCAGCAGAATTTGAAATACCCCGTAAAAATCTTGCAGAATATACTCAAAATGTGCACAATTATCATCTAAAAAAACATACCAAAAGTTACGCGGTAAAACCTTTGTCAGAAAAAAATAATACCAAAAATTTGCTAACGGAAACAAAATCCGGAACAGAAAAGTCGTTAAAATCCATGTTTCTGAAAAATTGAGAAAGACGGAATGTGCCTTACCTCGAGTCGGTCAACTTTTCCAACTACGGCGACGGACGAAAACGAGTCGAAGTCGCTCAAAAATCCACTTTTCTTCCTCTTTCCACGGTTTTCTCTCTCTTCAAAAACGACACCATTTAGATATTTATTAAGCAGGATCCTCCCGGACGATGTCCCGATCGTCCCGGGATGATCTTCTTTGGACTCAAATCATCCAGACGAAAATAAATTCCAATTTCTTTGTCCCAGGACGAAACTCTCTGTCTGGTTCGTCCTGACGGTTCGTCCCGACCCTTCCAAGTTCGTCCAGACGAACCATACAGATTTCTTCACAATTTCTTTAGTTCGTCCCGTACTATGGCCAGTTCGTTCGGGACTAACAGCACTAAAAAAAACAGCTTTGGAGGGGTTTTACAATCTACCCACCTTAAGAAAAATGTCGTCCTCGACATTTCCAAAATAAACTGAGTCAAAACAAATACGGATATGACTGCCTCTTGTCCGACTCCTTCTCCTAAGTCACTTCCCGTGCTGTTCTGTGTTTCCACTACACTTTAACCATTGGAATTTGTTTAATTCTTAACTTGTGTACATCATAGGCCAAAGTTTTGTCAGGTTCTTCCTTGTACTGTAGATTCTCCTGAATCTCAACCTCATCAGTAGACACTTTCTTGTCAGAATCAGATATCCACTTTCTCAAAGATGATATGTGAAAAATATTATGCACATCAGACATCTGATCGAATAACAACAAGCAGAATTACAAATCCTTTCAAGGATTTCAAAAGGTCCAACATACCTTAGACTGAGTTTACTCATTCTATCAAATCTGCTCACACCTTTCATAGGACTGACTTTTTGACATACACAAATTCACCAACCTGAAATTTCACAAATCTGTGCTTCTGATTGTAATACTTCTGTTGTCTTTCTTGTGCAGCTTTTAATCTTTCTTTAATTAAATTGATTTTCATAATAGTTTCATCCACAAAAGTTGAACCCATCACTTGTCTATCTTCCACCTCAGTTAGAGTCAAAGGAGTTCTACACTTCCGGTCATACAAAACTTCATAAGGTGTCATACCAATACTTGACTGGAAACTATTATTATAAGAAAATTCGACCAAAGGGATATGATCTTCCCAGCTTCCTCCAAAATCCAAAACACATAACCTCAGAAGATCTTCCAGTACCTGAATAGTCCTCTCAGACTATCCATCAGTCTGCGGATGAAAAGCCGTACTGAAATGCAACTTCGTACCCAAGCCTTGTTGAATACCCTTCCAAAGTCTGGAAGTAAACCGTCCATCTCAATCAGATACAATCACTTTAGACACACCATATAATCTAACAATTTCCTTCACATATATCTGTGCCAACTTATCCACCGAATCCGTCTGCCTGATCGGAAGAAAGTGTGCAGACTTCATCAATCGATCCATAATCACCCAGATGGCATCATGCCCTTGTCTAGATCGAGGGAAACCCATAACAAAGTCCATCCTTACCTCCTCCCACTTCCACTTAGGGATAGGCAACGACTGCAAAAGACCTTCTGGTCGCTGATGCTCTGCCTTTACTAACTAAAAGGCTTTGCATTTCACATCAAAATCT
>NW_021319667.1:54986-64198 GCF_001605985.2 Dendrobium catenatum | reverse complement strand
CTGAGTGAATATGTACTTCAAGTTCTTATGATCCGTAAAGATCTCACATCTGATGCCATACAAGTAATGACGCCAAATCTTCAAAGCAAAAATAACTGTAACCAATTCCAAATCATGGGTCGGGTAATTCTTTTCATGTGGTTTCAACTATCTTGAAGCATAGGCTATTACCCGACCATGCTGCATCAGAACACAGCCCAAACCTTTCAGTGAAGCATCACTGAACACCTGAAATTCTTCCGTACATAATGGAAGTACTAACACAGGAGCAGATGTCAAACAATCCTTCAACCTCTAAAAATTGGCTTCACATTCCGGTGTCCAAATAAAAGCTACTGACTTCTGAATCAGTCTCGTCAGAGGCGTAGAAATCTGAAAAAATCCCTTCAATAATTTCATATAATATCCAGCCATGCATAAGAAACTACGTACCTCAAATACCGTAGTAGGCCTTGGCCAATCAGCAACAGCTTGAATCTTCTGGGGATCAACAGAAATACTTTCAACGCTCACCACATGCCCCAGAAAAGAAATGCACTTCAGCCAGAATTCACACTTGAAAAACTTAGCATACAACTGATGCTGTCTCAGTCTCCAACACAATGCTCAAATGTCTGGCATGATCTTCCTCAGAAGCAGAATACACCAGAATATCGTCGATGAAGACGATCACAAACTGATCCAAATACTTCTTGAACACTCTATTCATCAGATCCATGAAAATAGCAGGTGCATTGGTTATCCCAAAAGGCATAACCAAAAACACGTAGTGCCCGTATCGAGTACTGAAAGCTGTCTTTAACACATCAGCTTCCTTCATCTTCACCTGATAGTATCCAGATCTCAAATCAATCTTTAAAAATACAGAAGAACCAGAAAGCTGATTAAACAAGTCATCAATCTGTGGTAATAGATACTTATTCTTGATCGTGACTTTATTCAAATCCCTGTAATCAACACACATACGAAGTGCTCCATTCTTCTTGTTCACAAACAGTACATGTGCTCCCCAAGGAGAAACACTAGGACGAACAAATCCTCTATCCACCAACTCCTGGAGCTGAACTTTCAACTCAGAAAGTTCTTTCGGTGCCATCCTGTACGGAGCTTTTGATATTGGAGCTGTATCCGGAAAAATATCAATACATAACTCAACATCTCGATCCGGAGGTAAACCAACCAATTCCTTAAGAAATACATCAGAAAACTCCCGTACAACCGGTATATCAGAAATAGAACCCACATCTAGATTCATATCTCGTACGGAAGCCAAAAACACCGTACAACCCTTCTTCCACATTCTTCTGACTTCCAACACAGAAATCAAACAGGATAGAACATCTTGTAATTCATGAAATACACATCTCTCACCATCCATAAGCAAGCTCACTTACTTCTTCAAACAGTCAATCTGAGCCTCATACATACTTAGCCAATCCATACCCAAAATCACGTCGTAAGAAGAAATCGGCAATAAAATCAAACTCGACTTCCATTTCTTGCCTAAAATATCAAGCTCACAGAAACAAAACTTCTGGGCTATCAAATTGCTTCCAAATTGCAAAATAACGGAAAGTGAAATTGGTAGCAAAACAGAATCTAGATGTAAAGCATCAAAACAGCGCTCGGAAAGAAACGAATGACTGGCTCCATAATCAAACAGAACATGACAGAGATGTTTAAAAATATAAATCATACTTGTCACCACATCCGGAGCATCTCGAGCTTCATACTGACTCAAACTGTACACACGTGGCTGAACTAGAGCTGGAGCTACTGAACCACTAGACTCCCGCTGACTACCAATAGGTGGTCTCCGTGCCACAGAACTCGATCCAACAGCTCTACCAGAGGATCCTTCAATCACAATACATGGAGGAACAGTCCTCGGCCTTCCTATTGAACCAACAGATCTACTATCAGATCGGAACTCAGATTGTCTATCAAATACAGCCTGTGGACACTCTGCAATCCGATGTCCTGGCTGACCACATCTGAAGCAATGACCAGTCATCTTGTAACACTGGCCAAAATGTTGTCGTCCACAACTTTGGCACACAGGTGCCCCACTGACAGATCCAGAACTGGACATACTGGAACCACTACTAAAAGCATCACCCCCGAATCTCTTCCTACTCGCAGTCTACCACTGTTGAGTAGCCATTAAATCGTTCTCTATCAGACGAGCTCTCTCCACAACCTCAAAGAAATTAGAAATATGGAACAATACCAGGGGCTGCCTCAGACTATCTCGTAGTCTCCTGAGAAATCTATAGCACTTCTCAGCAGAAGTACTTACCAACTACAGAGCATATCGGGCTAAAGCAGTAAACTCTGCCTCGTACTGCATCACAGTCCTGCTCCCCTGAACTAGCCTCAAAAAAGTCTCCTGTATCTGCTGTCTTGCAGAAGGAGGTACAAACCACGATCGAAATACCTCAAAAAACTCTTCCCAAGAAATCAAAGAGTTTAGCTTTCCTTGGAATTTTTTCACCTGCTGGCCCATCCACCAACGCTCAGCCTCGCCATCCAACAGAAAAACTGCCAACGGTACCTTCCTGTTTGATGGACATTACATACCGTCAAAAGTCTTCTCTAACCTTCTCAGTCACTCCTCAGCTGCTCTAGGCTCAATAGTGCCCTCAAACCTCAGAGGTTTCAATCTTAGAAACATCTATAGATGTCTATCCACATCCTCAGATCGAACAGTAGAGGCTCTACTCTGAGTCTCGCTCATCATCTAAGCAACCAATGTAGAAAACCGAGAAAGTGTATTAGAACCAACCACTGGGTTGTACTACTCACCGGAGCTGCCTGACTAGCACTCTGCCCATCTGTTATATCTGGGTCTGGCAAATCCATAAGCATACAGAAAACTATGCATAAAACAACACAATAAAAAACCAAACAAACCAGAACAACCCTGACAGACTTATAAATCAATTCCTATAGCTCTGTCTTACAATCCAAATTCCAAAATCATTGCTCTGATACCACTTAAGTTTGTCACGACCCAACCCGACTGGGACGGATCCCGCTCGCATCGGGTCGTGACGGAACTTAAACTTGAAATTCAGGATCTAGCTTTGGAATTTGCTTCAGACTTTCTTCCAAATATTAAATAGACATAAAAACACAGATCTACTATAAACATCCAAATACAAAACAGTTCGTCTATCTTTTCTTTCATATCAAAACAATCATATACAATACAATCCATGCCTTCAGACAGAAATAACATAACAGAACAGAAAAGCCATGTCTGTACCAAAAATCAAAAGTACAAAATACCTAATCTCAGATCAGACACAGAATTTTGAGTCCAAGACCTCCTTCCCTTTCCCAGAACCTGAAAATCACATAGAAAATAAGGATGAGCTAACAACTCTGCAAGACATCACTCACCAATCAAAATAGTCAGAAATTCACATCAGAAAATACATCAGAAAATAGCTGTACGAAAATCGTAGAACAGACAGAACAGATACTTGAACAACAAAAATCAAACAACTGATACAGAAAACTGAAGTCATTTCAAATCAGAGTTCAGAACAGATATCATAAAGCTTTCAAGTCACAGACCAGACAGAATCGTACAAAATAACCAGAATCGTACAGAAATCAGATAAAATCATATTCATATCAGATAATTCATATCAGATTCCCTGACCGTGATAGAATCTCAACAGATTCTGGCCCCTTATGCCTCCCTTCCCAGACACTGACAGAATCTCAATGGATTCTGGCCTCTTATGCATCCCTTTGTGCTTATAGCACCAGAACAGAACAGATATTTGGAATTCCGGAACAGAACTTGTTTCAGATTTCAGAGCTCATTTCAGATTTCTCTGACACAGACCGAATCTCAAAGGATCCTAACCCCTTATAACTCCCTTCTGATAGCATACAAACACTTCAATTCATTCAATATATTAATTCAGAAAAATCAGAATTCGTACGAAAAATCAGCGGCATAACAGCAGTATACGGAATTTACACAAAATTCATAGATTCAGAAATTTACCAAATTACCACAGAATATCTACAACAATATTATAAGATTTTTAATGTACTGAAGTAATAATATCAGACATCCAGATAAATTATTATTCGAATAAAACTCAGCAGAATTTGAAATACCCGGTAAAAATCTTCCAGAACATACTCAAAATGTGCACAATTATCATCTCAAAAACATACCAAAAGTTACGCAGTAAAACCTTTGTCAGAAGAAAATAATATCAGAAACTCATTAACGGAAACAAAATATAGAACAGAAAAGTCGTCAAAATCCACATTTCTGAAAATTGAGAAAGGCTGAATGTGCCTTACCTCGAGTCGATTAACTTTTCCAACTACGGCGACGGACGAAAATGAGTCGAAGTTGCTCAAAAAACACTTTTCTTCCTCTTTCCACAGTTTTCTCTCTCATGGACTTTCTCTTCAAAAACGACACCATTTAGATATTTATTAAGCATGATCGTCCCGGACGATGTCCCGATCGTCCCGGGACGATCTTCTCTGGACTCAAATCGTCCAGACAAAAATAAATTCCAATTTCTTCATCCCAGGATGAAACTCTCTGTCTGGTTCGTCCCGACCCTTCCAGGCTCGTCCAGACGAACCATACAGATTTCTTCACAATTTCTTCAGTTCATCCCGTACTAAGGCCAGTTCGTCCGAGACTAACAGCACTCAAAAAAACAGCTTTTGAGGGGTTTTACAAACTCGAACTAAATACTAGCTTGAATTGAATGACATTACATAGAACATGAACTTGCATGGACCATAGGAGATCAGACCTAAATGCCTAAACCAAGATGATAATTTGTATTAAATAAGTAGAAGTAAGCAGATGATAATCCATGATGAATAAAACCTTAATGCTATTAAATAATGAACATTGAAATTTAATAATTTACAACGTTCAATCAATTGCCTGCGAACATTATTGAATAAGCATGGGGGCTTGTATTGAACAAAATTCTAGTGGATGTCGATCGACATGTGGAGGGAATATTAGTAATGAATTAAGCCCACTTATAGTCAACAAAAAGTTTGCAAGTAAACTCAGCAAACATTTACAAGTGAGGAGAGACAACACATGGTGAATATGGCAGACTCCTACAATGAAGTCATATGCACCAGCTCACCGTCAAACAAAACACTTCCTATGAACATAACCAAGCATCATGCAGTGAACACAATGATATCCCCATGATCAATGTCAATTGAGTTTTCAAGTAAACATATTTGTCCATTATAAAAAATTTGAACTTAATATGCAATGAATACAATGTCGATACCCATGTAAGAAAAATGAGGAAGTGGTGAAGAAATTAATCCTCTTTTCATCGACACCATTCAATTTATAAAGAAAAAAAAAATCCAATTCTCCCAAGTGATGATGACCAAAATGCAATGAATACAAAATACAAGTGGTGAATGTGATCATGCTTTGTTATTAGTGTTGAAATATAAGCAACATCGCATATCCCCTTCAAGCAGACAAATTTGACATGCAACGAACACTGGTTGATGTGCAATGAAGATGGTGTTTCACCAACCAACACATATAGAAAGACGAGTAGTGAATATAATACATCTAGCAGTCAATGTTGGCATACAAGAAAATACACCAAACTCCTGCAAAAGATAACAATAGATAAACAACAATTGCAAAGATATTCTCATAGTCAACATCAATCGAGCATATAGCAAATGCATATTAGGCTCCCATGGGCCACTGTAAGGGATTCCTCATTTACACAGTAGTCTGCCTACTAGTAATTACTAGCAATATGCAATGGAAATAATAAAATTTCTTACAAACATGTGTAGTGTAGCATACGATCAGTGCTAACACTTATTGAAAGTGACAAAAGGTTCCCCGTACGCATAACAGCGTCAATTAATAGTAAAGTAATAGGTGATGTGATGCCCTTGTAACCAATCTCCACATAATGACAGCTAAATACACCAGTCTTCTGTAAGCAAAGGTGGATGATACATAGCAAATGCAAATACCTACGAGGCCTTATAGGATACCTGCTATACACACAAAACAATATATACAAACAAAATGCTAAATGACTATAACAAATGTAAATGCCTATGAGCCGCTGAAGGAGGCCCGTTATGTATTTAACATGTTGTCTATTTGCAAATTTGAAAGGACTATAATAGATGCAAGTGTATGTGACTAGTCACAGAAGACTAGTTAGTGCATGATAGTCTACTTGTACATACCAATGCGTAACTCATCATGCGACGTTACGCCACCGAACCTGCAACACTCATATAAGCAAATATATGGCATTTACAAGCTCCCAAATAGAGCATTGTGTATGTTTAAATGATAGTTTCCCTTACAATTGACCGACATTAAATGTTTTAATCCCTTTATACACATAAACATATATACACAAAAACATAAGTGAATGCATATGCATGTATATACCCGCATGGGCCCTAACGAGCATGTGAAGGGTACACACGTTACGTCTAAGGATGTTGTGAGGGTCAAATGATAAATTTAAGTTTGAGCTCAATCCTTCTATCCGTAATGCATAAATGCACATCCATCTTCTACAACAGTTTGTCGAGGTGGACAAATTCAAAAAAAAAAATTCAGCTCATATAGAGTTAATGTCTAATCAAATATATCACTATGATTCATTCTCAAACTGTCCCATACTAGCAAAGACTAGTAAGGATGTGAAACTTGTCCTCAAACTGGTGATTTTGTCACCATGGTCTCTCCACTAAATGGTACCAAAGATAAATGGTTATAACTAGGGCCCTCTAAACCATATGGTTTACCACTAAATGGAACCATTATGGTCTTGGTCAGTCCGTATGATCCTCAATTATATTAAATCCTTGAGATATAAATCAATAGGATATAATCGATTGGGCACAAATCTCTCTGTTAGATAAAGTGGATTCAAATTTATTCCCTTAAAAAAAATATTTACCCAAGATCTACAAGGTATCTTGGATGGTGCAACTCATGGCTACCGTAAGGATCCTTCTATCAAGTTGGGTCAACAACCTCCTCTAACATAGTAGAGCAAGGATCATGATGGCCTAATATAATGGAACCATGGGACCTTGATCGAACTCATCATCATTCCCCCACCATCTTCTTTAAGTGCAATATGGTAAAATTTCTTATTTTAAATATCAAACGTTCAAACACCTAAAACAATGCTACTACTATATTCCAAATACGTAGATATGCATTCTCTATGTATTTGATTGACGTCTAGCCTTAATCGAAAGTTTTCTCTTGTTATTGGAAGGGGTAATTGACTATAGGGGATTATGCCTATAGGAAACTAGAACTCATATCTAAAGTCCTTGCAAAACGAGAGCAAAATCTCTGGGTAGTGTCTTATTTACAAACCCAATCTTTCTTATTAAAATTTACCCCATAACCTAATCCATTAAAACTCCCTCAAAACCAAGGGGAGGTATGGGCATGAAGTTTTGGATTCCCATTAAGCTTGTGCAAGACAAGTTGATAGATGCTTACCATCCTGCTCTTCTCTAGCTTAAACAACATGCTAAGGTTGCCTGGCTCACTAGACAAGAAGATGAACAACATTTTTTTTATCAAAAAGCTCAGGCCAAGTGCAACAAAAATTATTTGAAAAAGATTATAACCTCTCAAGCAAACATTGCTATAGCTTATCAGATTGCCCAGCTTGTTATAGAATACTTTTCTAACTTTAACACTAACATGTACATTTTGTACCATAGCATAATGGTATTCCCATAGGTCATGTTCTTCCAAAGAATTTATAAGCCATGCTCTCCTGCTTTGCATCCAATGAAGATATTGAGAAGGCCTTGATCAGAAGCAGTCAATTTGATAAAACTCAATTCCTTGATGTGTTCATCTCCCTCTTCTTCCTTTCTACTTAGGACATTAATTATTGACCCTCGATTGAATTAGGTTGTGCACCAATTTTTTTAAATGAGTAAGCTTCTATATATGGATAAACATCTTATTATTATTCTAGTATTCATAAACTTACATGCCAATTCCTTGAATGATTTCAAATCCATCTTGATTTACAACACTTTCTAAATACCATTGCTAAAATGCATGCTAATCATCTCAAAATAATGCTTACTCCAATTATCCACCAAACTCAAGTAACTTCCATTCAAAAAAGTAATTTTTTTTAATAATATTTATCTTGTTTTAGAACATACTGTGAACTTTAAGAGGAAAAACTCTAAGAAAATAATTTATGTTAAAATTAGCTGCATAAAGTAAATTATGGTTTCAATCAAGAAGCACTTTGTTATAGACTCTCTAATAAAGGATTTCATAACTAATTCATAATTGGGTGAAAGCTTTCATTGTAAATGTTCCTTTCAATATGATCATCAATGGTGAATTTAGGGCAACTTCCAATCTTCTAATAGTTAAAGACAAGGTTACCCTTAGCATTATTCTTTTTAAGTATTTTTGTGGACTGTTTTTCTTATATCCTATATGAGGATGTTGCTAAAAATACCTCTCTCTCTATCATCAATAATGAATTCTGGGAAAGCATTTTTTCTACTCTCTTTTCCTTAGGCTTCGTTTGGGACGGCTTTCTTACTACTTCTTAAAGCAGCTTTCAGTGTAAAATTTTTGTACGTTTGTACTAAAAGGTTGCTTTAAGAAGCAGTAAGAAAGTTGCTCAAACAAAGCCTTAGTCATAGCCTGATTATTTTGGCTCATGAGACTTCAAACTAATTTTAATATATTGGTATTTATTTTTCTACTTCTATTCTCTCTTTGATGCAGTATTATAATTTGTGGGTATTCAATTAGGAACTTTCCTATGAAATAGTTGGGGATATTACTAACGGCTAGCAGATTTTTTATAATGATTGCCATGCTATCTTTGAAGACTTAAGCTGCATTCCCTTACTAACCTTTTCAACTTATAAAATTTTCTATTATGAATTATCTTTCATATTAGTTCAGATCGATATCATTCCTATATATGTACTAACCAAGTTTACCATCATCATTTCTCATCTCCTTCATCAAGTTGATAGCCTTAAAAATATGGAATTGAATTCCTTAAATCCTCCAGCCCAAAATACAAAGGAGGAATAGGCTTTCACTCTTTATTTAATCCCAACACCTAATGCAAGATGAAGTTTTTATTCTACCACTAATGAGATTAGCATATGGCGTAAAGCTT
>NW_021319667.1:48995-54886 GCF_001605985.2 Dendrobium catenatum | reverse complement strand
AGTGGTTTGTCTTTGAACTTCTATATCATCTTCAATATCATAGCTTTAATTCAAGCTCATCAAGTGAAAGATTAGTAATTTCTAATATTCTCATATCATCAAGAGACTCAAATCCATCTCGGAAATGAGAGAAGTTTGCTCACAGCCGCGGATGTAAATACGACGCATCTTTTTTTTTTCGGATTTCTTTTTGTTTTTCAACGGACACGTGTATCGGATACGCGTGTCCTTTTGAAATTAAATAGTATTTTAATTGGATACGTCTTTGGCGTATCCGACACGTAACGATGAAGTATCGGAGGCATATCTGTGTATCGGTGTATCGGATATAGCACGCCTTCATAAATAGGTGTATCGGTGTTGACCTCGTTTTTGTCCTGATTTGTCCTCGACGGTGTTTGATCGTGTTGATCGAGCCTCGTCGAGCCCTATTCGATTCGAATCGATATTAATTTGAGTTTGATTTATTTTATCTTATTTTATTGAATTAATTTTGGGTCGAGTCGAGGCGAGTTTGAGGTGACCCGGAGTGAACCAAACCTGACTTAGTCTGAACCTGATTGCTTCCCTTGAGTGAAGCTAAATCCTAATCAAAACATGATTAATTTTCTAAGCCAATTTGAATCTCACCGTTGGATCAAGGAATTTGATCGGACGGCTCCGATCTCCCCTTTGTTCCTCTAGTGCCCTAGCCGAGGCCAAAGCCTCTATGCTTACGCCGCCTCCCGCTAGTTGGCAGATCCCAGAGAAGGCAAGGTACCCATTGGCACTCTCACTCTCTCGCTCTCGCTCTCTCTCTCTCTGACGGACTGCATTCGCACAAGCCAGGGGACTTTCGCTCCCCCTCTCGTCTCCCTCTGGTTCGCAGAAGGCCAGAGCCCGAGCAGCACCCCTCTCTTCGTCGCCTCTCTGTTTGCACAAGAAAAAGGAGCGGAAATTCCCTCCCTCTCCGGCTGGTTCTCTGTTCCTCACGGTTCCAAAGGGAACCAAAGCTCTTTTCCTCCCCATTTTTCCCTCTCTCGGTCTTCTCTATTCACAGACGCCCCGAGCCTCCTTCCGGCTGCTTTGTTCGTGATCTCCAAGAGAGCTGACGAGCTCTCTCCTCTCGGCTTGCCCTTCAGTTCGCCAAGGCCTCACTCCCGTCCGAACCCGGCAGCCACCCGATCGTACCCGGTTTCGCACACCAGAGCGGGATCCGACGCCGCCCGAACTTTCTCCGCCTACTCCTCCTTCGGCCGATCCATCATTGACGAACCTTTCCCTAGCTGAGTTCGGCACCGACGCTCCGCTTGCAAGCTCCAGTCAGAGGTCTTGCCCTTCCCTGGCCAATTTTCTCCTCCAAGCAAGCAGGTATACTACCTTTCCTTCTTCTTCTCCCTTTCTCATTTTCTCTCTGTTTCCTTCAGTTCTTCTTTTTCATTATCATGATGAAGTAAGCTTGATTGGTTCAAAGTTAAGTTTATATTGCATAGATGATTACAATATGTGTAGACTTATTAGGAGCAATGTTTATTTATGAAAGTGATTGCTTAAACCATGCCGTTTCATAGAGATCTTTTCGTCATTGTTGCTCATGAGAAACTCGTTGTGTTTTGTAGTTGTTAGACGTGCCATGTTGAATCATAGGCGATTTGATTTTGTGCAGATTGTGTTGAGTAGTTTTGGGTTAAAATAGTGTATCATGCTTTAGTAAACTTGTTCAAAACTCCATGGTTTAATATCACTTTTCTTCATTACAAAGCTCAATGACGCTTGTGTAAACCATATTGAGATGGGCTTTTCTCCTTCAAAGGTTTATTTAATCATCGTTTATGTATACACTTTATAGGCATCAAAGGAGCATGATTTTTTCGTCATCTTCCTCTCGTAGATCTTGATAAAATTTTGCATACAATATAAGCGTTGGTCATTTGCTATTCATAGCTAATTTGTTTTGTAGCTTCTTTTGTTGAATGGATAAAATGTCAGATTGTGGGTGGAATGTGTAGGAGAGAATATAACCTAAGTGCTTTCCATGTGATTCAGCTAATGTATAAAAAAAATGATGAAGATTTAAAATGATATTCTGGCAATGTATATGATAAGTTTAAAGGAAATACATGAAATCTAGTGTGAAGATTTGTTTGGAAGGACTTAATGATTGATCTCTATTTATGTGTGTATATAAATACACATATATGTCTTATATTGAGAAGGTTCCAAGAATGTCTAAGAGTGTTTTTTTTTATTATTATTAAAGATCATTGTATGCTAGAAGCTTTATGTTTTAAAGGATTTATGGCTTATGTGATGTTAAAAAAAAAAAGGGCTTTTGATCTGTTTAATTTCGGGAAGCTTTATGACTTACCCTATGTTAAGACATTATACGACGTGTTGGAGAACTTCATGAGGGGTTTGATGATTGAAAAGCTTTACGAACTGCTTTATGGCTGCAAGTCTTTAGAAATAGATTTATATGTTGGAGAGGAACTCTTTTGGTCATGTGCTGGAAAGCATGCACATGATTCATGTGGCTTTATCTATGAATCTAATGCAATGGCACTAGAAAAGCTTTTCCTCTTTTAGTGAATTTTGTAAGTGTTTTGGAAGAAAATTTGGAGGTAGTGGCGAGATTTCTTGGGTTCTTTTGGGATTAAACTTACAAGTTTGGTTTGAATCAATATGAGGCTATATGTCCTTGATATATGATTTTCTTGGAGCTTTGGAAAAGATTTGGGAGAGTCTTCGTGTTTGCTTTAACCTTTAAGTGTGAATTCCCATGTAAGTCTGATTCATGCCTTGTGTTGATTGGAGTATTTTCTTGAGCTTTTCTGAAAAGAATAAAATGGCAATGAGAGATCTTAAACTTAAGAGAATATGCCACTTTCTTGTTGCATTCATTTTTTTCAATAATATAAGATTGTCTTTGAACTCTTGGCAAGGCATTGAATGTTTGGTATGAGAATGATTTTCATGAATTTGGGTTAGAAGTTTCTCTTGGATATTTAGTGGCATGTAACATAAAGAATAAAGAATTTGCTAAGAGATCTTATGAATCATTTTTATGACTTAAAGGCTTTTATGATTTATCTTATATCAGAAAATTTCATGGTTTGCTTTGTGATTTGAAAGATTTACGAGCTATTTTATGTTGAAAGGTTTGATGAATGATTTTGTCTTGGAAAAGCTTTGTGAATGCTTTATAACAGAAAGTTTCATTAAACCTTCTCGTTAGAAGATTTTCATGAAATTTTACCCCACACCAAATATAAGAAGCACTTGGTTGTCTTTTGTGTCAAAGGATTTTGGTAGAAGATTTATGTGGAGTTTTGTGTAGTATTTCATTTAGGAGTTTTCGTAAGGCATTTTGGGACTTCTAATTTTGTGATTTGCTTTGAGTAGTAAAGTCCTTTAGTATCTTTTTTTAGAGCAAGTTAATGTTTAGCATACGGATTGTCTTTCTATTGACTCACATTTGTTTCTAAAAGATGAGTCTTGGGAAGTATGCAAAAGAAAAGGATTTGTTTTAGTTTTGGATTATGGGAGGTTGTTTCTCTTCTATTATTTTAGGGCTTTGTTTAGAGGGTATGGTGGGTAGTCGAGTCAAATATATCAAGTGTTTTACTTGGATCGTGGGGACAGTAAAATGGCATTAAAGCACATTCTCTTTTATTCGGATTACATTGAATGAGAGTGAATGACGTTTTAGAGACATGCTTGGCTTTGAAGAAGCATATCCAACGATAAAATGCCTACATCCCTTTATTGTTTTATTTTATCTTCTCTCTTTCTCTTTGGTATTTTTTGTAGTTTTCGTTCTTCTTGCACTTCTACTATTTTCCTACTTGTTGTCTTATTTCATTCATAGATTCCTAAACTTACTAGTATATGCATGAATGTCCAAAGGGTTAGAAAAACACTCCCTTCTATCCCCTACAATATTAGTGACACATAAGGACAAAAATTAAGGACCGAGTCTTAGATAACATAGGCTTAGGGTGTATGCTCCCTATAGGATAGAGACATTAAAACTTAAACTTAGTGACACTCTTTCCTAGATTTAGTGTTCTTTAATTCATTAATAATCAACCAACAAGTTAATCATAATCTAACTCCTAAAAGACATTAGAACACTTAATTCCTAATTAAACCATAATCAATATATATAATCATTAAATTTCAAATCTAAAACATACACTTGAATTAAGTCTAACTAATTTATTAATCATTCTCCAATACACTTAAAACTTAAAAGATGTAGATTAAATTAGGAGAGTAAATCTAAACTAAATTTGACCCAACATAAAAGACTTAAAAATCAGAATTTTAATCAAACCCACTTATAACTAACCATACACTTAGTTTAAAATACCTTTAATATTAAATCAAGTAAATTAAAACCTAACCTAAACTACGTGAATCATAAAGAATTTATCAAGAGATTTCATTATAATCAAAGCCTAATAACTCATCTAAAATTCATCAAACTCTTAAATCAATCTTTTAAAATCCATCAACAAACCCTTTAATACATAACAACCACTCCAAAGATGAAGTTTATTGGATGGACTACTCCGGGCTGCGGGGCTAAGTGTCCTAAGGAGGCCTGGTTCCTCGAGCCTGGTGGCACAACGCCACGAACCCGTTGATAGCAAACTTAATTAATCTAACCCCTTAATTGATAATAAACCACCTAATTCATCTTTCTTTCTAATTTATAACCACTGAATAATTCAATCAAATCCTAAAATAAAATCTCTAAAATCAATCCTACAATACTAATATTTAGACTTAAACCAAAATCCTCCTTCTGCCCTTCAACAAATCAAATGAAAGCAATTATAATTAAACTATCCTACATAGGACCTATCCAAAACCACACAACCTGTTACACGCACCTAGACTTGTTTGGTTAGGACACGACCTTTAGCCCTAGGTTAGGCTAACATTTTCTTTTGTTGTTCAGTGTTTACTACATGCGCATGTTCTATAGATGCAATTTTTTTATATTTTCTGTCAGTTATATTTTCTTTTATATTTACCTGCATTTCTTTTCTGAATGGTATCTACGCTCATATATATATTTCTCTATTATCTTTTCTTGCGAGGTACATTGGAGCTTAATGATCGAGAACTAAACGGGACCATTTGCTTATAAGCTTTTAAGTGGCAGCGCCACAGCCAGGTACATCGGGTCTTGCACGATCAAGAGTCAATGGACAATTTGCTTGCTTGGAGATTTTAAGTGGCAGTGCCACAGTCAGGTATAATTTCTGCAACATAAACTCCTAATTATATATCATAACTGCTTCACATCACACACTTCTTGTTAATTGGTATTCTAGCATGTTTAGGTAGCCAGCCTTCGATTAGTTCACTGACGAAGCTTTGGCCCTATAGGTCAAAACTTGCCCCCTTTTTGTGAGCCCTAGAGACCATTAGGGTCATTTAGGCCTGTAGAGTAGGTCACTCATTTGTGCCATTGGGCATCGTTGTTTTCCCACACGAAGTGGACATCGCTAGGATTTTGGCCTTCTGGTTTTGGTTATGACACCCCCTACCTTTTGTGAGCCCTAGAGACCATTAGGGTCATTTAGGCCTGTAGAGTAGACCACCCATTTGTGTCATTGGGCATCGCTGTTTTCCCACACGATGTGGGCATCGCTAGGATGGTTTTCTATTGTGTTATGATGCATATACCTTGCCTGGAGGGTATCTGGTATGTTTCTTTACTTTTTCTGTACTCTGGATGTCATGCATGCATTTTTTTTTTTACACACCTTACTTCACACTACACTTCACTTACATGCATACATTACATCAATAGACCTAAGGATATTTCGTATCTGTTTCATGCATCATACATGGCGCTAGATACATTCTTTTGCATATTATAGAGTCCCTGATTGAAA
>NW_021319667.1:40591-43680 GCF_001605985.2 Dendrobium catenatum | reverse complement strand
TGTAAGCTCATTATATGTGGTTAAAATTTTTCAGGTCCGAGCAAGGCAACTGGAATGGTGTTTGATCAGAATGTCAGACGAATCCTTTCACTATTGATTCTGGGGCATCACAGAGATAATGAGGATGCATTCTATAGGTATATAGCTGCCAAAATCACTCCAATACAGGAAATTTACTCATTATTGGCGGTTTTGTCGGCATTTTATGCATGTTTTTTGACGGTTATGAAAAAAACCGGCGGAGTTTTGGTGGTTTTCAAACCGCCGGAAAAAACTGCGCCGGAAATCATTACCGATGATGTTTTTCCGGTGGTTTGTTTCTTATCTAGAGATAATGAGGATGCATTCTATAGGTATATAGCCGCTGGAAACCTGTAGCATTTGAAAAAAAAATTGGCATTCCCCCTCTATTTGAGGGATTTTCACCCTAAACTCTAAACCTACACACAAAACAATAACCACAATTTTTGGCAACACGCCACAATAATCAATCACAACAATTATCACAAATATAACCAAACAAAACAAATATATTCTAACTTCACAAGTTCAACCAAGTTCATCAAACCAAAGTTATAAGTTCATAAGTTCTAAGTTCAATAAGTTCAACCAAATAAGTTTACAATCAAATCATCATAAGTTAATCAAAGATAAAAAAGTGCTAATCCTCAGTTGTATCCTCACTGTCTGAAGATGCATGTGATTGCTCTGTCTCTTGCTCTTTCTTCCTTTGATTTTCAGCTCTATAGGATTGCAGCTCTGCTTGCATTTCATTTTGAACATTTTTCATTTCTTCAATCTCTCTATTCAGCGCTGCAACCCTCTGGCTTATAGTTTCTTCAGCTCTACTTGGATCATAAAATGCTGAGGTGGATGAACTGCCCTCATAAGCATAGCCCTATGAACCTAAGCCATATACCCTCCCCCATTGTCTTCCTCCAACAACATCTGACCTTGTATAATACTCAGAAATCTGGTCGCTCTACAACTATATTAATATTGGTTTGTACTCCATCCTACATCTTTAATAATTTCAACATGCCTTCTTAAGTTCATTAAAAACTATATGAAAACCCTTTATATAGTCTCTATACTTTTCGTTTAATTTTCTTAAAACTTCAATCACATTCATAAGAACATTTCTTTTGGTACTAGACCAAATTGATTTTGAAAACCCTTTAATTTTCTTAAAACTTCAATCTAACTTTGCTACCACAAAGCTCCCACACAATCTATCCCAAGTCTTTGCAATTTTTTCTCTCAAGAGTACAATTCTTTCCTAAGCTTGAGTTTTCCTAAACTTTGGAGGTGGTTGGAAAATTTACTTTTCAATCACACTCTCACAATCCCAAATACAAGGTTCTAATAATACAATAAAAACTTAAAAACAAACAAAAAGCTTGATACAAAATTCATAAAATGTCAAGTCAAAGATATTACCAATAATGAATAACTCAAGGAGTTGATTTTTATGAACAATTAAAACACCACTTGAAAGTTCTTAAAAGATTTTACATTGAAAGTTTAAACCCTCTTATTTCCATTAGTCTTTTGTTACTCATAATATGACGGTATCACTAGCTTTACATATCCCTCATAATAAAACATAAAAAAATTACAAACGCTCACCTCGAAGGCGGCGTCGCGCACGGGAGTTGGGAGGCACTTCGGCCTTGCAGTGGGGAGTTCATCAGCGGCCGGAGGGACCTAGTTGGCGGCCGGAGATAGCTCGTCGGCGGCCTAAATGCTTTTGATCGCGTGAGAGGGCAGGCGGAGGAGCGGGGGCAAGCACAGCCTAAGAGAGAGAGAGAGAGAGAGAGAGAGAGAGCACGAGAGGGAACAAAATTGGAGGGTAGGATCATTAATTTTAGGGCTTTTACTGGCGGTGTTTCGGTGGCTCACACCGCCGGTAATTAAATTACTTAACATCGATGGTTTGAGCCGTCAGAATAGCACCGGTAAGTTTTAAGGTCGGCGGTTAACCTGGTGGTTTCGTGACCGCCGCTATTTTCGGCATCATAAACTTGCATAACAGCCGGTTGGGCCACCGGTAATAACAGACTGTCAGACAACCGGTTAAGCCACCGTTATCACCGGCGGCTGGACAACCGCTGGTCCAGGCCACCGGTAATCAATGAATTTCCTGTAGTGCTACTTCTAGACTCCTCATTCAAGATAAAATCCATTTTTCTATCATGCCTCTCTTTGCTTCAACTTAGTTCTCTTTCATTTTAACTTTGATCTACGCTTACCATAGAGAGACTTTTCACTATTTCCTAGTAAACATGAGGTTTAGTAAGGATGATACTAGGATAACCTCTTTTGTCAAAAAATAGCGTATTGAAATCACAAAGGAAGATTTAGGAACTTTTCTTCACTTAAGGACTCGTGGGACTAGAGCACATACCTTGACCTCTAAATCTTATTATTGCTGGTCTAAGATCAATAGAACTCTTAGAGGTGAACTCAAGTATGTCACAGCGAGAGTCTACACGTTGAATCAAAATGCCAAGTGTTAAGATAGTTGCTATTTGAATGCTTTACATTTTTGCAACTTATGTAGTTTTGATGATTCCAAATATTATTGTTCAAATGTGTTGTTATCTAGATGATTTGTATTTGCTCTTGTGTGTACTTACATTTCAGGAAAAACAAACTCTAGACTACGAAGACTTCAAATCAAATTCAGAATGAGATACTTTGTAAAATTTGAAGTTTGCATTTCTTTGAAATTAAATTGAAAGAGAGTGATTGTAATTGAGTGAATAAAAACATACACACACACACACATAAGGAGATCATAAAAAAATTATACTGATCGTACTGAACGATATCCGTTCGTACCGGACGATCAGACAGTTATCTCCTATTGAGCACATGGAACGAATAGGAACTTGCTTAAAATTTTTCTAAGTCCTATTCATCTGGGACAAATTTTACAATCGTCTAGGACGATTGGTTCTCTGTAAAATTTTTTTCCATACAAAATTAAATTATCGTTAATGGCGATTGGTCCTCCGGAAAATTTTCGTCTAGATGAAATTAATAATCATCCGGGACGATCTGGTCTCTGGAAAATTTTCGTCCAG
>NW_021319667.1:30668-40491 GCF_001605985.2 Dendrobium catenatum | reverse complement strand
AGATATCTACTTTTTCTAGAATTAGCAAGAAAGAAAATATAAGAGGGGAGAACTCTCAATGTCAGACAATATATTGGCTCTCACCAAAAGAGAACCAATTTGATTGGTTACATCCTTATTTTTACCCCCTACCGAAGGAAGAAAAGAAAAAGAACAAGCTCAAGATGATCAATAGGAGACTGTAGCCTCCACAAAAATTATATATATAGAATGATTTTTCAAGCATAAAATGGAAATCCCCTATCGAATCAGCCATTTCCTTATCGAATCAGCCCTTGATTTTAAAAGGTTGCCTATTACGGCCTATTCTACCTCCAAAGAAAAATCTACCAAATTATCTTGTCAAAGTCTAGTAAGGCAAAATCCTTTAAGAAGAAAACCAAACCTGAGGTAGCCCAAAGAAAAAAGGACTGCCACTTAAAGCGCCATTAACAGTTTGAAAAAATATTACCAAACTAAGAGGCATCCAATTAAACTCATTGACTTCGTGTTAGAGCATAAGGTGACCAAAGTAGAAGAGGCTTTTCCTTAAATGATTTATTATCTCATCTCATTGATGCTAGATACATCGATAAAAAGAGAATATGTTAAAAATCAGCCTCTAAATCCTATCTGAAGGTGTCATCAATGGATTATAGTTTAGAAGAGGGTCGATATTTTCTAAATGAAGATTAATCAGAGCATGATATAGCATCACAGATGGAGTATGTGAGACTAGAGGGAGATTTTTAACCTGAAAATAAGTCTTTGGATGCTTTGATGTATTGTAACTTAGTTTTTCATAACTATATTTTCATATTATGTGGGTTTTTTAATAATTCCAAATATTATTATTTGATTACTATTTCTCGTAACATATGTTGCAAATATTAGTTTTGTTGTTTGTATGTACTAATATTTCAGAGAATTCATACTCCAGACTATTAAAGACTTTAAGATAGATTAGATTTGGGTTAAATGTATTTACTGATTGTACTTTTTATATTTTTCTTGAGTCTAAGATAGTGTGATTGTAATTGGGTAACAGTGGACACATACACTAGGGGAGTGTTAAAACTTGTAATTTTTAAACTAATCACAATGTACGATCCTTGATGTAATGAGACGATTTGTCTAGGGTGTTCCTGCAGATGCTGATAATCAAATCATGGACAAAAAATTTTTCTAAGTACTATTCTTACTACACAATGTTTCCTTCATATAGATGACATCTAGAGTATAAAAATGATGTGAATATTTTCTCCTATATGAATAGGTTAATTTTTTAAACTATTTATCCGGGATGATCTTGCCTTCATATAGAAAACATCCAAACTTCAAAATTGATGCGAACATTTTCTTCCATACGAATAGGAAATTTTTTTCAACTATTCATCCGGGATGATCTTAACTTCATATATATGAAGTCGAGAGTATGAAATTGATGCGAATATTTTTATCCAAATAAATAGGAAAAGTTTTTGAATTGTTCATCCGAGATGATATAGATTTGTAATGTATGATGTTCATGTATGAGAATGTTTCATCTAGGATCATAGGACCAAACTATAAACTATTCATATATATGATTGATGACGATCAAAATTGAAATTTTTAATTTTCATGATTGTTTTTTTTGTCTTTTATATATAAGTTCATTAAAACTGACTAAGGATGAATCCTTCCTTGATTTTCTTGAGGGAAAAAGTGTGAGGGTGATTTGGGAGATTGTTTGAGAGAGAATTCTTACAAATTGAGACTATGAAGGGTTCACAAGGTTACAAAAAAGTGAGAATCTCTTGGTGTTTGTAGAAAATTACTTCCTTACTTATTTGAAGATGCTCGAGGGAAGATCTTTGAAGAAGATCCGGTTCTTTGCTGACACTTAGAGAGTGTGAAAGGATATTGGTTCTCTGTTGACACTAAGAGGTGTGAAAGAACATCGGTTCTCTGTCAGCACTAAGATGGTGTGAAAAGAAGATGGTTCTCTGTTAACACTGAGAGTATAAAATGATGATGGTACTCTGCTGAAACTTTGAAGGTGTAAAAGGACTAAGGTACTCTGCCGCACCGGGATTGGAGGAAGAGAGGGTAATTGTAAAGGCTTCTCTGCCTTATTATGGGAGTAAAAGGAGAGGCGCTTTGGTAATAGTGCAATACCTAAAGACAGAGTCTTCAGGGTGTGGACATAGGTCTAATTAGACTGAACCACTATAAATTTCTGTGTTCCTAACTTTTTTCATAATTTTATTTTTTATACATCTTAAATTAAGTTCTTAAAAAGTTTTATTTTTATTAAAACTTTAATTGTGCGAAGTCATTATTTAAAATAGTTTTTTATTCAAGAAGAATTTTTTTAAATTACCAAATCACCCCCCCCCCTCTTTGTTAGCCTTGGGACAATTATGTTAGGTCTAATAACCTTTAACAAGTTTTCAAGTGGTATCAAAGCTTATTTCAGAATTTAAAGTTTAGATTATTTTTTAAAAATTAATTATGGCTACTTTAGAAACTATAACACAACTGAAGCGTATTCGATCACTAGACCCCCATTGTTTGACAACATCTCTTTTATATTTTGGAAAACACGAATGTCTACTTTTGTTCAATTGCTTAATTTTTGCATAAGGATTTTATTACAGGAAGGATACATTAAACCAACTAGACTTGTAGATGTCTTTAGAACTAAAACACCATTTGCTAAAAGGAATATAGAAGAATGAGACGTAGCTCATTTAAATGCAAATAATTTGAATAATTTTTTTTGTGCATTTAAATCTGAAGACTACATGCGTGTTTCTATCTGTAAAAGTGTAAAAGAAATTTGGAATAAACCCTATATCACATATGAAGAGACTAATGAAGTGAAACAATCTAGATTAAATATTTTGTTGCATGATTATGAATTTTTTAGCATGAAACCAAGTTAATTGATCACTGACATGTATACATATTTCACTCAAATAGTCACCTCCTTGCATGCTTTAGGTAGGGAATTAATGAATGTAGAGAAAGTGAATAAATTTCTTCATTGTTTGCCTACTTCTTATGATGTAAAATTAACTAATATTATAGAGTCTAAGGATTTAGCTATTTATTTTATTGACAATCTTCTTGAATCACTAATTGCTTATAAGCTAGGAGTGACTCAAAGATAGATTGATGCAAGAGAGAAGATAAAGGAGAAGAATATAGCATTGAAAGTGGATGATTCATAAATTAATCATTCTCAGCCTAAGGATGAAGATGACATTTCTATGATGATAAGGTAAGTTAGGAGTTTTCTAAAGAGATAACAAAGGAGATGTCAGCAATAGAATAAACTAAGTTCCATGAAAATGTTAAGGCTTTTAACAATGTGATTTGATATGAATGCAGGAAGCCTGAATACATAAAATTTGATTGCCCTAATCTTAAATCTAATCCTAGTAAGGAGAAGGTGGAGGAGAAAAAAAATGTGAGCAAGGGCAAGAAGAGATTGCAGAGAGCTTTTTGGGTGGACTGCACTTCAAATTCCTTTGGAACAAAAGAACAAGAAGATGCCACAAATTTATGCTTAATGGTCGACAAGCTTGATTATTCAAATTAAGAAGAGGTATGTGACTTAACTTATGAAGAATTATTTGATATTTATGAGAAAATACATATCGAATATACAAAACTTAAAAAGATATATGCTATATTGAATTTAGATTTTTTTAATTACAAAAAGAACTTGAAATCTTTAGAAAATATTACACAAAAATTGATAAAAACCACATAAAACTTTTGGATGAGTTTGATGAATTGAACAAATACCATGAAATATTGAAAACATCCCACACTGAACTTGAAAATGAATTTAAAACCTTTATGGATGAATTTAATAATAGGGAGCACTATTTGAAAGTTGACAATGCTGTGTTAGAAAGTGTAAACTTATTTTTTAAAGCTCAATTGAACGCACTTGAGAAAAATAGGATTCCACCTACACCTGAATAATTTTTAATATTGATAAAAAGACAAAAATTTTAAAACCTAGGAAAAGATAAGTTTACTCACATAAATTGAAAAATCATTTTCTTGAAGTTAAATGTTTTTCTTGTGGTTTGATTGGGCACATATCTCACACATTCACTATTCATAGTAAATCATATCTAGTGTGGAGACCTAAGATATATAAAACAAGTCATATCATACATGCATCTAGTTTAATTTTACCAAGAGGAGAACCCAAACTTGTTTGGGTTCCCAAGAGTAACATTTGATCATCTTGTAGAAATGCTCTCATATAAGACCTCATGAGAGCATTTGATACCTGAACAATAAATGTTCAAAGAATAAGACTTGAGACACCATAAAATTTATATCACTGGAAGCCAAGAATGGAGGCAAGGTTACACTGGGAGATAATACCACTAGGAAAATGGTTGGCACATGTATGATTGAAAACTTGAATAAATATTTCAATGAGAATAAATTACTTGTAGATAACTTAAAGAATAATTTATTAAGTATTAGTTAGTTGTGTGATAAGGTTTATAGTGTTAAATTTTTTTTCCTACTAACTACATATTAAGCCAAAATGGAAATAATGTATTGCATGGAACTAGGGTAAATAATATATACAAGCTAGATTTGAATTGAATTAAATCTCCTAATGATTTTTGTCTAAAAGTAATTTTTGATGAATTATGGTTATGACATAGGAGGCTTTTTCATGCTGGTATGAAAAATCTTAAAAAATTTACCCAAAAGAACTAGTTGAGGAATACCAATACTAGAATTTACTAATAAATACTTATGTGATGCATATCAAATAGGAAAACATGTGAAGTCCTCCTTTCATTCCATTAAGGATCTTATAACTAGCAAATCATTAGAGATTATTCATATGAATCTTTTTGGATCGATCAACATAGTAAGTCTAGGAGGTAAAGTATATGAATTTGTTATTATTGATGATTTTCCTAGATTCACTTAGGTTAAATTTTTTTTTCATAAGAGTGAATCATTTGAGGAATTTAAAAATTTCAGCACTTGGATTTAGAGAAAACTAGGATGCAAGATTTTATCAATTCAAGTGATTATGGAGGTGAATTTAAAAAAGCAAATTTTTAAAATTTTTAAAAGGATAATAGAATTAATCACAATTTTTTAGCACCAAGGCCCCTTAACAGAATGGGGTAATAGAGAGAAAGAACATATCATTAATTGAAGCTGCTAGATCCATAATGGTAGAATACTCACTACAGAAATATTTTTGTGCTAAAGCAGTTAGTACAGCTTGTTATGTTCTGAAAAGGTGAATATTAGATCCAAATTGAATAAGACACCCTATGAGCTTCTTAAGAGTTGAACACCAAATTTGTTATATTTATATATTTTTGGATGTAAGGCGGTCATTCATAATAATGAAATAACTCCTTTAGGAAAATTTGATCTAAAATTTGATGAAGGAATTTTTGTTGGATACTCTAGTGTTGGAAAATCTTATAGAGTTTTAACAAGAGAACTTTAGAAGTTGAAGAGACCACACATGTTGTATTTGATGAGTCTGACATTTTGGAAGAGTCAAAGTTGGAATAGGATCATATTGAAAATAACTCCCAAAGAATAGAAAAGATTGATTTGAAAGAGAATGTGAAAATAGAAAACCCTTTTCCTAGAGAATTCAAATTTTCTCAGAATCACCCTAAGGAATTAATTGTTGGTGAATCTAGTGAGGAAGTTAAGACTAAGCATGGACTTAGAAAAGAGGGGAATCATTCTACTTTTATTTCATTGGTTGAACCCATAAATATAAATCAATCACTTTCTGATGAATTTTAGATTTTGGCCATATAAGAAGAATTGAATCAATTTATATGAAATGATAATTTTGAATTAACTAAAAGGCCTATAAATTAAAGTGTTATTGGAACCAAGTGGGTGTTCAAAAATAAAATGAATGATTAAAAAGTTGTAATTAGATATAGGACTAGATTGGTAGCTAAGGGGTATAATCAAATAAAACGGATTTGATTTTGAAGAAACTTTTGCCTCTGTAAAGTAATTAGGGTTTTGTTAGCATTTTCCTTTTTTAAAGGTTTTAAATTATTTCAAATGGATGTCAAAAGTGCCTTTTTGAATGAGGTAATACTAGAGGATATTTATGTTAAGCAACTCCAGGATTTAAAAATTAAAAATTCCCTAATCACATGTTTAAATTGAAAAATGCATCATATAGGCTAAAATATGCACCTAGGGCTTATTATGAGAGGTTGAGCACTTTCCTATTAGAGAGATGTTTTGTAAAAGGAAGTGTGGAAACCACTCGCTTTTTAAATAAATTAGGAGATGATATACTCATTATTCAAATATATGTTGATGACATTATTTTTGAATCTACAAATAAAAATCTTTGTGATAATTTTTCAAAAATAATGAGCAGTGAATTTGAAATGTGATTAATGAGAGATCTGAGTTATTTTATTAGTTTTAGCATTAAGCAAAATGAGGAGGGAATTTTTCTTAGTCAGTTAAAGTATATTTTGGACATCCTCAAGAAATATAAAATGGATAATTATGAACCAATAACTACACCAATGATTTCCTTAGTGCAGTTGGATAAGGACCATAAGGGAAAATATGTCGATCAAAAGAAATTTATAAGGATTATTGGATCATTACTTTACTTGGCTATTAGCAGACTAGAAATAACATTCAGTGTTTATTTATGTCATAGATTTCAATCTGATCCATAGAATCATATTTGATGGCAGTAAAAAGAATTTTGAGATATCTTCTGGGAACTCAAAGCTTAGGGATTTGATATCCTAACACAACTCTTCTTTTGAAATAATTATATATTCTGATTCAGATTTTTTTAGTTTGTAGGATCGATTAGAAAAGTACATATGGAACTTATCAATTTATAAGAAACTCTCTAGTTTCTTGGTCCAGTAGGAAAATAAATTCAGTAGCCCTATCAACTGTTGAAGCATAATATATTTCCTTAGGTAGTTGTGTGGCACAAGTTTTTTGATTCAAATAATAAATGATTAACTTAGGATTTTCTATTGGCATAATTCCAATTTTTTGTGATATTACTAGTGTCATATATATTTCAAAAAATCCTATTCAACATTTTAGAACCAGACATATAGATATAAGGCATCACTTCATTAGAGATCATGTAGCAAAGGGAGAAATTGAATTAAATCATATTTCTATAGAAAATCAACTTGCAAATATTTTTATAAAATCACTAGCCTTTGACATATGTAGCACCTTGAGAATGAGGTTATGTGTGATTGATCTTAATGCTTAAATTAAATTTCTACAAACTTGATATGTTCTTTATTTGTGTTTATTTATTTTTTATTTATATTTAATTATTTTTGTTTGTTTGTGTGTGTTTATTTTTGTTTCCTTTTTGTTTTGTGTGTTTTTAGACTATTAGCATGTCACTTTATTGAAATAATCAATTTTGAGAAGTTTTTCTATTTTTTATGTATTATTGTCTAAGTGTCTTATTCATAATGTATGAATATTTTTCATCTTGTACAAATTCTATAGCATATACATGATAGTTTGGGAAGTTGAGCACACAAAACTAAGAATTTTTCATAGGTTTCATATTGTACGATGACGTCATCATCCGGTATGATTTACAATGATTATTTATGTGCATCGGGATTATTTTACTAGTTAGGTTCAATTATTTATTACTAATCGTATGTAGGAAATCATTTTCATCTGTACGATCCAGATGAAATATTCTATGGGGAACAAACCTAACAGCCTTTAAAACGATCTTTAATATTCTGATCATCCTGGACAAACACCTATTTGTCTGTACGATCGAGTTATCAAAAAGCCTGTACGAAAGATGCCTCGAAAATGGCATTTTATGAAAAGCCATTTCATCTTTGGTCATTTCTGTTTATACAAATGAAAATAATTTCATCATGTATGATTCTATAATCGTATGTACGATCAATATTTTGCACAATATTTTGTACTTTACAATTGTTCATTTTTCTTTATATATAAGGGTTTTGAGATAATTTTTCATTCACTTTATATTCCTTTCAAAACTCTCTAAATCCATCATCTAGGTAATGGCCAGTCCCAACAAACATTCACATAGCTCTAAGGGTTCATCTTCTGGAAGTGCTCTGGATTCTAACTTCCTATCTAAGAAGTAAGAGAATGCACATTTTAAGTACATTGCTTCCAAGATCCCCCCTTCTAGACTTCTAATCCAGGATGATATGCACTTCTCTATAATACCTTTGTTTGCCTCTACTTAACTATCATTCATTCCCATACTCATTTACGACTACCACAAAAAAACTTTTCAATATTTTTTGGCCAACATGTGAGTCAGTGAGGAGCACTCTAGGATAAGTTCCTATGTCCAAAAATAACATCTAGAAATAACCAAGGAAGATTTAGGCAACTTCCTTCATCTGAGAACCAATGGGATTCGAGCTCACACTTCAACTTCTAGAGCTGATTATGACTCGTCTAAAATTAATAAAGTTCTTAGAGGTGTCTCCCAAGTTAATCATTTAACTCGAGTCTACACCTTAAACCAAAATGCTCTGATCATCCAGCTTGTCTTAAAAATGTCAATTAATCCTAAGGCTAGAAACTGCGGGACGACCGAGATTGACCCCAAAAAGTATGTGTTTTGTTGCATAAATATTACTCCACTTTTGTCCACTGTCATTTATCTTATTAAGACTGATATGACATTTGATGAATTCCATCTCATTATGGATTGCCATTACAACCTTTTTAAAATGGGACTTCCACACCATAAAAAGAAGAATAATGTGGCTTTAGGAGATCTTGTTGCCTACATTCTTCATAAGAAGTACAATTTGATTCATCCTTATCCTCCCACTGAACTATAAATTTACTTTATCGATGCTTCTTTTTTATCATTATTTGGGAGAGATTAGAGTTTTAGTGATGATACTAAGGTAGAAGGGGGAGTGTCTACACCTGCAGTTGGACCCTACCAAAATTACTTTTAGGAAATGGTTCAACAGTTTGATCATTTGGAGACTCATTTTGATCAACACTTTGATCAAATTGAGACTCAGCTAAATCAATAGGATGCAAGATATCAAGAGGACACGGGTTGGATCCATGGTTAATTCAACACGGTCAATACAAATTTAGCTATAATGAATAACAATTTTTTTAGTGTTAAATCAGCCTCCTCCTCCATATTCGGACCCCTTCGAATTCTAGATGTATTTCATTGTTGTTCTTTCTACTTAGCTTGTGTGTTTGCTGTTATGATAGTTTTTTTCTATGACTGTAATATTTTTTATTTAGTGTTTAGTTTATATGTGATGATGTTAGGTGTTATTATAATTGGTATCATTGGAAATGAATGTATGTGATCTATTATGATATCAACTAAAAGTGTTATGTTTTGGTGACATATTTTATTTCTGGCTTCTTGAAATGTTAGTATCTCTAATACGAAAAACCTTTTGAAATTGATCGTTAAAATGGGTTATAAATTATTTTTCTCTACAAATTAATTTCCTTATATAAACTAATCTTTCAAAATTTTAAATTAGAATTATAGCTAGATTTAAATTTGGAGATCAATTTCATATTCCCTTAGACAAACATATCTAAAATATAATTGTTGCAAGATTGATGTCTTATTATTATCTTTATTTCTTTTTCAAAATTTTTTTATTCTTGTTATTATTAAAATTTGAATTTAGATTACTTATATTAAAAAGACTGAATGAGTAAAATCTAAAGAAATGCACAATGTGTGCAAACATTTTAAAAAATGTACAATGCTTCGTAAAGTGAAAAGAGACACAAAATTAGTCCAAGTAGAAAA